>NC_082394.1:2079363-2104050 GCF_031168955.1 Gadus macrocephalus
TCAAATGAATGCAACAGTAACACAAGTCAATACAAAGGCCTGAAAGGCTAAACGCAAACAATGTTTCCACTCCAGCAATTATTTAGATGAAAGGACGTTATTTTCATCTCTTGTAATGATCCGGGAGGAATTTGCTAATATGGATCTTTCCATAATAGTGTGCTCATTGCATATTAGCAGCGGTCAAGCTCCTAGTCAATAGTGCTGTGACATTAGTATAGCTTAGACACGGTGCTGGAGATGAAACAGTGCTGCATACAGTGCAGAATAACATGAGTTGATTGTGTAGAAAACCAACTTTAAAGACCTTTAAAATAAAACAAGCTGAAAAGCGATGTAGGTATGGCTGGGGGGGATATTCATTAAAGATCTTATTCAATGAATAAGATAATGAGACTCACAAAGAAACGTCAAATCTTCCAATATTTTCTTCTTTTCTTAGCAATAACACATCAGACAACTTCTACTAGAAGTCTGCAACCTAACCTGCAGGCAGCCTCATTGCCCCATCCCTGAACCCACCGTCACTCCCTTTAGATAACAAACCAGCTGCTGCGGTGACCAACCAAAGTGTCCCCCCTGAACCCCTTTGTTGTTGTCGTCCCCCCCCCCCCCCCCCCCCCCCCCCCCCCCCCCCCCCCCCCCCCCCCCCCCCCCCCCAGATCGAGGACATGCAGTGGCCCCGAGGGGAGCTGCAGATCCCCAGCTCGGTGTGCAGCCTGCCCTGCAAGGCGGGCGAGAGGAAGAAGGTGGTGAAGGGCATGCCCTGCTGCTGGCACTGCGAGCCCTGCGACGGCTACCAGTACCAGCACGACGAGTTCACCTGCAAGCTGTGCTCCTACAGCATGCGGCCCAACCCCAACCTCACCGCCTGCCAGCCCATCCCCGTCGTCCAGCTGGAGTGGAGCTCGCCCTGGGCAGTGATCCCCGTGTTCCTCGCCGTGGCGGCATCGTGGCCACCGTGTTCGTGGTGGCCACCTTCGTGCGCCACAACGACACGCCCATCGTGCGCGCGTCGGGGCGGGAGCTGAGCTACGTGCTGCTGACGGGCATCTTCCTGTGCTACGTCATCACCTTCCTGATGATCGCCGAGCCCGACGTGGGCGTGTGCTCCATGCGCCGCGTCTTCCTGGGGCTGGGCATGTGCATCAGCTACGCCGCGCTGCTCACCAAGACCAACCGCATCCACCGCATCTTCGAGCAGGGCAAGAAGTCGGTGACGGCGCCGCGGCTGATCAGCCCCACCTCCCAGCTGGCCATCACCTCCAGCCTGATCTCCGCCCAGCTGCTGGGGGTGTTCATCTGGTTCGGCGTGGACCCGCCCAACACCGTCATAGACTACGACGAGCAGAAGACCATCGATCCGAGTCTGGCGAGGGGGGTGTTGAAGTGCGACATCACGGATCTGCAGATCATCTGCTCGCTGGGATACAGCATCCTGCTGATGGTGACGTGTACGATCTACGCCATCAAGACCCGCGGCGTGCCGGAGAACTTTAACGAGGCCAAGCCCATCGGCTTCACCATGTACACCACCTGCATCGTCTGGCTGGCCTTCATCCCCATCTTCTTCGGCACGGCGCAGTCTGCGGAGAAGGTGAGCTAGACTCTGCGTCGCTTAACCCCCTTAAACCCCTCTTCCGCACTTATTGTGTGTCTGTACGTCCTGGCACTTAATATTTACACTTATTTTATGTCCTTGCACTTAAAAATGGTACTTAGCATTGTCGAACATCTTACCCTAGCCATTGAAAGTCGCTTTGGATATAAGCGTCTGCTTAATGCCCTAAATGTAAATGTAAATGTTTCACTGGTTGGATCGATGACATGATAGAAAGTCGGATGGAAAGTCGGATGGATGGAATGAAGGATGGATTGCTAGATGGATGGATGATGGTTGTGATGCAATGATGGATGGACTGATAGATGGATGCAACGATGAAGGGATGGATGTAAGGTTGGATTGTAGTGAGTCATTCCTTTGAAGTAGGGTTACTTTCTTGACCCTTTTTGTCAATGCAAAATTTTAAAAGTTGAATGTTGAAAATGTAATTTTTTAACAGGATATGCATATGAGCGAGCTTGTACGCATGTATAGATAGAAAGAAAGATGAGTGGCTAGTTAGGAGTGGATGAAGTGAGGGAGGGATGGTAGATTTATGGAAGGATTAATAGTTAGGGATGGAACTGATGAATAATGGATAACGCATGGTTTTGTATTTTAGGCTTTAAATCCATGTTGATTTATTTAAGGATTAGCTTGTAGCCCTGTCTCTTAAGCTACAGTTTGTCGAAGCAGTGCCGGTGAGAGGATCGATTCATAAGCTTGTTCTAAAAGAACCCGTGGCGCTAGCTGCCTATTAGTGCACCCCACGTGCAAATGACTGACGTAATCTAGCTTAAAAGCCTTAATTGTTCAGCGTGTGGTCGTTTTCTGTGAGCGAAACCCCACCTGTCACACAGGAATTATGAATGAGTTGGTCCATACCAACACCCAGTCTCTGAAGAGTGTGTGTCAAGTGGAACATTATTTCATTATTCATAATGAATAGCCCACTGTGTTGTTTGTCATTCTATTAACCTAGAGGAAATCCAGACAGGATTCTTTCTTATCGGCCATGACGAAAAGCTGTGCTGCCATGAATAAATGATTAGCTCTATGACCTGAATCTCAATGAAGTCCCTTTCCTCCGCCCCCCCCCCCCCCCCCCCCCCCCCCCCTGAAAAATGAATGAATGAAAATGTGAAAAATACAGAATAAAGCAAGGGTATCTTATTATTATTTATTATGTGTTATGCCGGATGATCATTTATAGAAAACGTTTTATAAATGATGGTCTGAGTACATTGCTGAAGGCCTGATATTCTTTCCCGAATTAAATGTCTCCTAATGCTAATCACATTTATTTGAGAAGAAATGGATAGCAGAAGAAAACCCCATGAGTGCGGATGTCTTTACATAACAGTTGTGTCTCCTCAGAGGCTCACCGTCCAATAATATTAGCCCTTATTTTTGTATTTTTATTATCTATCTTTTAATTTTATCCGAAGTGACTTCCTGTGAATTCAGATTCCCGCCAGTCAGGGGCAGGTTGGGGTATCTTGCTACACAACACCTTTAGGTAGGCTTGGGAAACTGGGTCTTGAACCCAGAACCTTTCCGCTACACGTTATCCGATAGTCCCCATGCGTCACTGGCCCACAGACAACGTTTGAAACCATAAGCTTGTCACTGCTCTTTGAAGACAGACTGCGGAAGTTTGAGCCTAGTTGAAAGGCTTTCGTTGTAATTTCCTGACCTTTCCGCCTTATTAAAAGTTTTCAGAAATCTTTTCTTCACATCATTGAAGTCATGACCTTAAGTTTTCCGTAAAATGTCAAACGCAATCTGCCAAAACAATGTTTTTAAGGATGTAAATTACTCTATAATGCAATGTTAATAACATTAGTTCTGGCCTTGTCCATGTGGACTGTCATGTAGAATCAACTTTATTAACAGGCAAATGCTTGACATCTGTTTCTTCCGTGCCATTGCTTGTGACATTTGCAGCGTTGGACTTGATGTGTGACATTCAGTGGGCTGGTTATCTGGCCTTCTGGCGTCTGAGGAAGGACAGATTGCTATTCCGGACTCTAGGATGGCTGAGAACCTCATGGAAAAGCTCCAGAGACAGGGAGGGAAGCAGGGAAACTCACTAGCTAACTCGCTAACTCACTAGCTAGCGTTGATGAACGTAAATGCTAATCATCATGTTCGTTAAAATGTATTTTTCTCCCCTGAAGATTAATTCCGATATAGTTACTGTTGAGCTATACATTGTGCGATACCATAGTTTCTAATTCAATACCAATGTATTTTTCTCATGTACTGGAATCACTGTTAACTGTATACTCCTCACATTTTAGTGTAGCTTATACCTCGACGAGAATATTGACGCTGTCCCCTGCTCAGCCATGTGAATATAGTGTCTGTCCACACTATGCAGATGTAGAGACAGGTGGGCGAGGGATACCGAGAGAGTGGTGAAACGAGAGAGAGAGAGTGGTGGAGAGAGAGGTCCATGCACCTCTGTGTAAGTGCCCACCTGTGCATTTTTATAATGTTACGCATGAGTGTAACAACATCTGCTAATTCATGCACGTAGGCACATCATAATGGACCAAAACAAAGGGGTAATCGGGCAGGACCATGTTCGGTTGTGTGTGTGTAGTGCGTGCAACAAGCACTATTGATGACCAGCAGTGTGTGTTCACAGAGGTTTTTACGTGTGTATGTGTGCAAATGCATGTGTGTTGATTTGTTTTTGTGTTTTTCACATTTGAACGGTGTCTATACGGTCTATGTGTATGTGTGTCTGTATATGGGAGTGCGTACCTGTGTGCGAACGGTGTATTTGTGTGTGCGTGTGTGTGTGTGTGCTTATATGCGTGTGTGTGTGTGTGTGTGTGTGTGTGTGTGTGTGTGTGTGTGTGTGTGTGTGTGTGTGTGTGTGTGTGTGTGTGTGTGTGTGTGTGTGTGTGTGTGTGTGTGTGTGTGAGAGGTGGCTGACGTCAGCAGCAATTGGGAGAAGTTGTGACATTCTGGTCGTCTGCAGCTTGTCATTACCTGCCTGGTGCATGCTGGGACTACAGATGAAGGCTGCCGCTGCCCGCCAAAGCACACAAACGCACACACACACACACACACACACACACACAGACAGACACACACAAAATCTTGCAAGCACAGAGATGCAAACCAGACACAAACACACACACGTACCTGTATTCACATAGAGAGGAATACAGGGAAAGTGAGCGACACGGATGGTAGAGAGATGAAGGGAGGCATAGGAGAGAGAGAGGAGAGGGAACCAGGGACAGAGACGACAGCGAAGGAGAGAGAGAGAAGACAGGAAGTAGATAAAAGAGCGAGAAGGTGGGGTTTATGGTGAGAACACGAAACACGATACACATGCATGTATATACAGACATCTGCTCGTGCACGAAATCTCTCACACACACACACACACAGACACACACACGCACACACACACACACACACACACACACACACACACACACACACACACACACACACACACACACACACACACACACACCTACACACATACAATACATTCACATACAAGAATTGATAATAGTGAGGGGTGGAGGAGTGCATGACCACAGATTAACTTGACCATTCTTCACACACACCCCACATGCACACACAAACACACAGGCACACAAACACACACACACACACACACACACACACACACACACACACACACACACACACACACACACACACACACACACACACACACACACACACACACACACACACACACACACACATTGATGTTGAAGACTCATAGGTTCCCCTGGAGGACACCTTCATGTGCAGAGTCTTTCTGCAGTGAAAGGGCGGAACAGAAGGTCAATGGAGAGCTCTGAATGAGCTCCTGGCTGACTTCGGCCGAAGCCTCTTCAAAGAGCTCCAGCCTATATGAGGGAGACGTGATGAATACGGCGTGATGAATGCAGCATGCACGGGCTCACAGTGGACTTCACGCCAGGCTGGTTCCAGGCCGTCGCTCAATGTATTTCCTCGGTACCGCTGGAAAACGCCTCAGCCATATGGAGGTCTGTGGGACTGCAGTGGATCGGTCTGGATTCAGTTCAAGTCATATTCAGTACAACAGATGACAGGCCTATGAAATCTTCTTAGAAATCCCTCATATGAAAGATTACTTCAAATTGATGTAAAATGTAATTAACAATTCAGTTACATTTGCAATCAATACCCATCTCAAATCGATACAATGAACGCTGTAATTCACAATTCAACTCTCAATTCAATTGCTAATTAAATTCCAATCAGACGCACAATAGATACCAAGAGAAGCCAATTGTAAAATGAAGACTGCCTCACATCTCACGGTTATGTGAGAAATCTCACACTCTTAAGTTAATTTCCCTCTCAATTGTTGTTTTAATTTTGGGGGTTTTAATGGTTGAATTGAACAACGACAAGCAGCCAATGAAACCAAGGTAACTCAACCATGTTGCATGTGATGTTGGGTGTACAAAACAACTCACCCTCATCGCATTCTAAGCCCGAACCAACTGAATGCAGCTTGAATGCTATCATGCTAAGAGCTTCATGATTCCAGTGTTTTACCGGGCCTTCGTTAGTTCTGCTCACAGTACCGGGAAGCTAACGTGCTGTTAATGTCCCTCGTGATTAGATTTGACTTTCTTTTTTTGCTTACAGGATGTTGTGCATCCTTCTCTGATTCCATGAATCGCATTCAGGTCACGATAAATGCACCGCCGCCATCGCGTGTTATAGTATGTGTTTATCTATCACAGGCAATAATCTGTGTTCCTTTCACATCTGAGGTCTGTGTCTCTATGTGATCGTGTACCTCTGGAACCCTTCCTCGTGAATGGTGCGATGTTTGCGATGGGTGTTGACTTTAAGTATTTCCTTAAGCCTCAAGCAAACTTTCAAGCCGTGAACAGCCTTGTATCCCAAACAAAAATAGATAAGAACTGTGTGTGATGTGAAACACACACACAAACACACATCGCGCATACAAACACACAAAGCACACACACATACTCTTTCACACGCACACACAAACACACAAAGTGCCTACAAACACACAAAACGCACACAAATACACACTTCCTCACACACAGCCGTATCGCGGCGGTCTCCTCTGGGGCAGTGCGGCTTTGTAATGTCAGATAATGCCCGGGGACTAGAGCCCGGTGGGCTCCGGCCCCCTGTCCACTCCTCACAGTGATAAGAGATGTTTACTGCTCCCTGGACGGGGATTGGCTGTGTCCAAACACAGACCAGAGGTGTACTCTGTGTGCCTGCTGATACGGCTCCCGTGGTTGGCTTATCTGGAGCACAGAGGCAGCTCTCCTTCCCATTGGCCGAGCTGAGGGGCTCACTGTGAAGTGTGTGCTCGGAGGGCGAGCGTGATGGAGTTTATAAAAGGCATTGCTGTGACACTCCTTAAGGTTATGTAGCACCCTCATATAGTTTAATCGTATTATTGTATTGTTGTCTTAGAGTAACAATACAAATACAAATCTTCTTGTCGTGTTTTAGTAGTGTTCTATTGTTTTGGAACATATTCTACTATATATAACACACCAACACACACACACACTCTCACTCACACACACACACCCTCACACACACTCAAACTTACACAAACCACTCCCAATCTCTCACACACACACACACACACACACACACACACACACACACACACACACACACACACACACACACACACACACACACACACACACACACACACACACACTCATGAACACACACACACACACACACACACTCATAAACTGACACACGCACACACACACAAACACAAACACACACCATACAAACACACACCATACACACACACACACACACCACACACACACACACACACACACACACACACACACACACACACACACACACACACACACACACACACACACACACACACACACAAACACACTCGTACCCAAAGTTTGGTATGTAATCAATTCACGTTAGCAAGGCCATGACAGTGGAATAGCGGCTTCACACCGCTACACTGCCGCGCGCCACACTGCCGCGCGCTACACTGCCGCGCGCTACACTGCCGCATGCTATGTGCTAACAGCACGTCGATTCCCCATCAGAACAGGAACGTAGCCCCTGATGCAGCGGAAGGCTGTTTGATTGGAGGGTTGAAAAGTTGACCAATGTCCATTTTTTGTAAAACACTCTGGAACTCTACCCTCGCTCTCTTCAGTGAACAGCTTGCTCCCTCGCTCGCCCATCGTGGGGTTCACAGTGAGCATCGCCCAGGCTAACCCGCTAAACATAGCTCCTGTGGAGCAGCCTTCCACCTGCGCGGCCATTAGCATAATAGCAGTATTTAAAGCTAAGCTGCGTGCAGTGTTATGTAATGCATGTAATGTATGTAAGATGAAGTATAATGTAAACAGGGTCATCGACCGACAAACCAAATGGTATGATAATCGCTTTTAGGCTGATTGCCAAAAGCCCACACGCGCACGCGCATGCAAACACAGACACACAACACAAACGCACACCACACAAACACATGCTCACACATGCGTGCGCAGACAAACACACACACATCGCACACACACATTCTCATACACACGCACGCACGCACGTACGCACGCACGCACGCACGCACGCACACACACACACACACACACACACACATCTGATTGCATTGTAAAACATATTTTAAATCCTTTTGACTCCGACCAGGAATGGAATCGAACCATAAATTAAACCGTATAAAAGACAAAATAGTAGATAGTCTACTACTTGAACCGTGAGCCTCCCCACAGCTGACTCCCAGTCCCCGTCTCGTCTCTGTCCTCGTCTACCCTGGTGTTTATAGCGGGGTGGGGCCCGAGTATGGCTGAATCCCGTCAATATCTTTGTCGGTTGACATTGAAGCCAGCTCCCCCTCGGTGCTCAGCATCAGAGGAGCGCTCGACTCCATGGGGGGGGGTTGTTTACTGCCCACGAGCGATAGACGTCAGAACTGGTATAGACTGCCTCTTTACTCAGATCTTAAAGGAGGGCGCTCTATTGATGCCACTTTAGCGTTGTGCTTTTTGTTCTTTCCCTCCTATCTCACTTTTTCTTTGACCTCTTCTGATAAAGTAATATATCCCTTCTTTACTTACGTTGATAGTTTGTCATCTGCGTTCCTTCATGTCGTTCCCTCTGATTCCTGTCTAGCTATCTCTCATCTGTTCTCTCCTCTTCTCCTCTCTATTTTTGTGTTTATCTTCATATCAAAATGAATACTATTTATGTTGCTCTGTCACTCACCTACTTCCGTCACTCTAATTCCCTTTAACTTCTTCTCATGTCCTTGCAGTCAACCTTCTCTGCCTCTCTCCCTATTCATCTACTTATCCTCCTCTGTCTTCTCTTCATCATTCTTAGTCCCTTCTCCTACTCTGTCTCTTCCTCTCTCTCTCTCTCTCTCTCTCTCTCCTCATCCTCTTCCTCTATCCTCTCTTCCTATGTCTCTTCTCATCCTCTTTCACTTTCATCTCTTCCTCTGTCTCTTCTCATCCTCTGGCATTTTTGCTGACTCTTCTCATCCTCTTCCTCTTTCATTTCTTCCTCTGTCTCTTCTCATTCTCTTCCTCTATCGTCTCTTCCTCTGTCTCTACTCCTGCTTTTTCTCCTCATCTTCCGCTCTCATCTCTTCTTCTGTGTCACCTCCTGTCTTCTCTGTCACATCAGAAATGAACCAAATCTTGTTCTCCAACCACGGGGTCAGGTTAAAGTTCAGGGTCATTTTCAGTCTCTTTTATTTCCACACGGCTAGCCGACTGATGGAATTAACATCAGGAAAGAAGGAATGAGCTTTGTCGGAGTTCACCATCGTGACAACATTACACTCACAGTGTCTTTCTCTCGCTAGTGTCTGTACCTAATCCCCCCCCCCCCCGAACAAATTCCCCTGATCACTCTGTTCCACTGACCTAGGCTGGCAGGCCTTTTGGCCGATCAGTTTTCAGTCCAATGCCCTTCTTACCTCTTAGCATTTACGTAACGTGTCTGTTGGAATCAGTGAAACGCTTGTAAAATCCCTGTGTTTACATGGTTTTGTGTTATGCCGGGACAACACACAGGAGTTGGGCCTGTCTCTTCTGGGAACATGAAAACCTGTACATGCCCACTGATCTGGCAGAAGACCCTCGCCTCATAATGCATTCTCAGCATGGAAGACCAGGCCCCTGGCAGTGGACTGACAGCAGAGGAGGTGGCCGTCTCTGAGGACCAGGGCAGGGGAACGGTTATGATTAGCTGACTGTCTGCGCAACATGGCCTTAGCTTGATTCGTTAGCTTGCTGTTTGCTGCTATACAGGGTCTACTGAATTGGTGGCAGGTTAGATGTCACACTGCATGGATAAACAGGGCTTTGGTTTATAACACTGTGCTGGGTCAATACTTCCTTGAACAGTTGAAAAGAACACAATGATTATTTTTATTGTGTCGTCCGTTCTCTACCATTGAACGCCACGATCATTGCACGTGAGGTGTCTTTGCACCGCGTTATCGGCAAGAGACAAGAGTCCACTCGACGACAACGATCACATCAAAAACCATACTTAGTACGACGATTGTTGAACTGAAGTGCCAGCGTTAACAAATCTCTCACATATTAATGTGACTAGTTGGACATGCGGCAACCCTTGGTCCTCTGGCTCAGGGATGACATCATCAGTGTTAAAAATGTGGAACCAGCAACCTTCTGGCTGGGATTGAGGCACCCGAGCCATTACCCTTTACTTTCCCGTTTATATCGCCAGCCTTTATTTAGTTAGTTCCGTAATGCCGTCGCATTTTAGTCCCCAGAGTCTTACCAGAAGTGGGTTTAACAGAGATTATCATTTGTAATTACATTATGCCATTATTAGATAATATCTTGGTCTTGCTTAAACTGTTGAACCAAATTAATTATCCACAACAGCTGGGGGGAAGGATTTCATGTCTAGCATAGATACGAGGTCATCCCATTACCCCCCACCCCCCCCACGTTATGCTAAACACATCCTTATATACTGTCCATATAGACCAATTATACTTAAGTACATCAAGGAGCAGCAGAGGATCGAAGCCCACACCTGTTCTGATCGGCTGTCGATCTGTCTTCATGAAAAGATGATCACGCTGGCACAGAAACACAGAACAACACAATACAAATAATAGGATTTAGTCGTCTCGCAAATTGGGTTTGTGTCTCGCGGCCTCGGCCAGACTCCAACTGCGGAGGCAACAAGCTAACATTCAGATACCTTGCAGATCTGTGAAGAACAATGTGCCGACTGCCGCATAGCGATATGTATGAACCCATCTACATTACAGACAGTATGCAAAGTGTTTGTGATCTTTTGCTCTGTTTTATTTCCCTTCATCCTTCTGATACATTTTCCTTTTGCTTGTGCATTTCTAGATTTTACTCTCTCTCTCTCTCTCTCTCTCTCTCTCTCTCTCTCTCCCCTCTCTCCCTCTCTCTCTCTCTCTCTCTCTCTCTCTCTCTCTCTCTCTCTCTCTCTCTCTCTCTCTCTCTCTCTCTCTCTCCCTCTCTCCCTCTCTCTCTCTCTCTCTCTCTCTCTCTCTCCCTCTCTCTCTCTCTCTCTCTCTCTCTCTCTCTCTCTCTCTCTCTCTCTCTCTCTCTCTCTCTCTCTTTTCTCCTCCCTGTTGTTCTAGTTCCCAGCAGTGTGTAGTAGTCAATATAACTCGTGGCTCATCAAAGCATCAGTTTGTCTAGACTCGAGAGGCATTTCACCAAGTAGGATAATCTGTTCCCTGTGATTCATTTAACATGAGAATGAATTAATATCCAACTGTAATTCAAAATGTTTCTGGTAACGACGGTACTCGATAGGACTCCGGGTGTCTTACAGTCGGATGTATTGATGATCTCTTACCCTAGGAGTCAAACTCGTGAATTACTTTAACTTTTCTCTGGAGAAATCCATCATTCTCTGGGTCTCTTCTTCATAACACGCACTGGGGACACTGATTCACGCATAAAAACAGACATTTAAAGGTCCCATATTATCCCACCAGGTTTGAGTGAGATAAGCCGTTACAAGCCGTTTAGAATATGCCTCTTCTGACATCACAAGTGGGCGTGTCCACCTAGTTGCATGAAAGATAGATGCGTAACGTTTGCTACTGTCCACTGGCTATGCTGGTAGACTGAACTATCCAGAACACATCTAGGTGGACATGCCCACTTGTGATGTCACTAAAACACAGGAAGAGGCAGAATATCAAAACGGCTTGTAATGGCTAATCACACTCTCACCTGGTGGTATAATTGTGGACCTTTAAATGAATCAATGGCCTCCCAATGAATCGGTCGCGAGGCTACGATAAAGTAAACTTTATCTAATCGAACCCCAAGACGCTCTGAGGAAGAACGCTGTCCCGGAGCCGATCAGGTTCGGCGCAGGCGAGGTAGAGCTGTAATCATGCCGTCTCCTCTCCACTCGGGCCGTGCACAGAGAACGCTTCATGATGGAAGGGCTGTGATTGCCCACTTTCAACCCTTCTTTTTAGCTTCTTCTTTTTTTTTTTTTTGATTGCTTAGATCATTGCCGTGCTCTTGCGTCCCCTCTCGATGCGGCGGCTGCCGGAGTCGGCCCCACAGTCCCACAGTCACACCGTCACGGTCACACGATCACACGTTCCCCCAGTCGCCGAACCCATTCGGATGTCGTACGGTAATCTCGCCCCGCGGGGCCGCGGGATCGCAAGCCGACGATGAGTGTCAATCACCGCTGCACTGCCAAGCTCATCTCAATCCACTTGTCCGCTCTCGCTGTCTCTGTCTCTCTCGCTGTCTCTCTCACTCTTTCGCTCTCTCTCTCCCTTTCTCGCCGTCTCTCTCTTTCTCTCTCTCTCGCTCTCTCGCTCTCTCGCTCTCTCACTGTCTCTCTTTCTCTCTCTCGGTCCCTCGCTCTCACTCCCTCTCTCGCTGTCTCGCTCGCCCTCTCTTGCTCTCTCTCGCTCACTCTCTCTCTCTCGTTCACACTCTCTCCCTCCTAAATTTCCCCTCTCCTCCCATTTCCTGTCGTCTGCTCTTCCAGCACTCAGTTTTGCCGCCTAGTGTTTCTATCTTACCAATCTTTTCACAGTTCAGGTTTTTTCATGGAAAGAAAGTTTGATGTTAACTTTGGTGACTCGCTCCTCTGTTTTTAACTTTTTATTTTACAATCTCCCCCCGATAGCCCCGTTCCCTGTTTTTGTAATTCTACGGAATCGTCCATTCTTTTGTGGAATTCCGCTCCACTCAACTCTATCCTCACCGATTCGTACCAATTTATCCTCTGTATACTCCTCTTCTATTCTCCTTACTCCTCATCCCTGCTTTTAAAACCTGCTTATTGCAGCCCACTCACACACACAGAAAGCATGAGGGTTTGACGGCTGTTTTTACGGGCGAATTGTCAGAAAAATCGACTATACAAAAAAACAGGGGTATACATTTACTCTTCCTGGACTGAAAAAAAATGTATCGCTGTTTGCCAAGTGTTTTGCAAATACTGCTGCAAAGAATGTGAAATTAATATGTAGAATGTGAGACAGGGACTCTGAGGCGGATTAACGGTTCTATACAGAGACGATTTTATACAGGTATACATAAAAATGTTAAAGCCTTTGAAACATGTTTAATCCTTTATCAATGTATGAACCTTCATTCCTGTAAAAGCCTTTCAAATATAAAAACGCTTTTCACACATGTGAAAGCCTTTAAGCATAACGCTTCCCCATTCAACACAAAAAATACGCATCACTCCAACAGCCCATGATGCCAAGTCACTCCCTCCGGCTCCATCCTTAGCGTGCCTCGGCGTGGGTCTCCAGCTCAATCTGCTCCACATCACACCTGGCGTTCCCACGGCAGCGGCCCTGGGCCCGGTCCGGGCCAGATTGATTCAGTCGCGCCGCATGCTGCTGTTCCGCTGTCCTGGTTTACTGCTTCACCATCGAGGGATCCAGTGGCCTCACCCGGAGCGGCCCTGCCTGCATAGAGACCCTCGGCCCGAAGGAGAGGGAAGAGGGAGGGCTCATGGATGAGGAGGCTGAACATGTGCCACCCGTTCTCTGGTGAGGTCTGCTCTCCGGTTTACAGGGGGAACAGATTCATTGGAAGCGACGGCGAGTCTGTACAATAGGCTTTAATCCGTGTCGTGGATTTGTTCATTTGTCGGGGACAATGTACGACAAGGCATTCGTCTCGGAGCGAAGGGATGCTTTGTACCGGATTAAAGCATCTTGTTTACCCATCCAAATAAATGTTTAATTGAATTAAATGATTTAGAGTTGGATGTTACTAATGAGCAGGTTGTGTTTAGGGCATTTTTCCTCAAGGATACCAATAGACAGACTGCAGGGATCAAACCCAGGACCTTTCTGCTTGGACTCAAATCTCCTAATCTCTAGATTATTATGATTGCGATAGAGAGGTGTGTGTGTGGAAAATGAGCAGTGATGTAATTGGCAGAAAACTATCAAGTCTGTACATTAAGACATACACACACACACATACACACACACACACACACACACACACACACACACAGGTAACCTAGACTGAACATATTATGGAGAAACTACAAACAAGAATAGACATCGTGAGAGAGAGAGAGAGAGAGAGAGAGAGAGAGAGAGAGACAGAGAGAAACAGAGAGAGACAGAGAGAGACAGAGAGACACAGAGAGACACAGAGAGACACAGAGAGACACAGAGAGACACAGAGAGAGAGAGAGAGAGAGAGAGAGAGAGAGAGAGAGAGAGAGAGACAGAGAGAGACAGAGACAGAGACAGAGAGGCGTAATGAAGAATGATGACGACAGGAAGCGGCGGCGGCGGCGGGGTCGGCCTGCGGCGCTGGCTGGCTCCGGGTCGCCTCCGGCTCGCCCCCCGTGGATCATCGTTAGACGCCCGGTGCATCAACCAATCAATCATCAAGCTGCTGCCGGGCTGGCCCCGCCCCCGCCCGGCCGTATGGGGCCCCGTGAGGCCCCTCTCGGGCCCCTCTCAGGCCCCTCTCGGGCCCCTGCGGCGCACCTGGGTCCCCCGGGGACACTTATATCTCCATGTAGTCATGGAGCAGGTGCCTTTCATCCGAAGTGACCTCAATCACAAAAGCTCTCCATACAGGGAGACAACCAACGCACACAGGGCGTCAGGGCCAGCGCTCGGCAATTATTGCCTTATTTGCCTTATTTAGTCAATTAAAATACACGAAACAAACGTAGAAGGGAGGGGGCGCGGGAGCAATCGCCAGGGCACCCGAAACCGTCACCGTAGTACGCAGGACAATGCAACACCTCCCCCCCCCCCCCCCCACAATGCAACAACCCCCCCCCCCCCCCCCCTCGGAAGACCTGTCCAGGGCGCAAGTTGATGTCGAGTCGCCTAGGGCGCCGAAACAGCCAGCGCCGGCCCTGCAGTGCATCCCGACGCACCGAGCGACGCGCGATCGAACACTAGAACTCTGCAAGGAAAGCAGATCGTTGGCGGTTTTTTTTCTCGCGTGTTTAGTTTAGAACAGGCGGCGTAGTTTAATCGTGCGGTGGATTTATTACTTTTCTTTTCGTTCCGCAACGGGGCGGTCACGTTCCCTGCGCTGGGCTCGTCGATCATGTGCGCGCGCCTTAAGGACGCTCAGACGACGGTGAGGGAGTCGGCACGAACGCTGCCGTCCCCAGGGGGCGCCACTTCAGTGCGTCATGACTGAGCAGAGCGGGCCTCCTCGTCCTCCAAGGATCGTCGGAGGGGCCATCACTCATAGGTTCTTGCCGCTGATGAGCGTCTCCCAGTGACCGGTCGTGGAGGTGTCGTGGAGACACTCGTGAGAATGTGCTAAGGACCCCGGAGGGAGGGTAGCGTTGTTAGCTCTCGTAATGAACAAACAAAAGGGCTCTCCTCGTAAACCGGTTGGTGTTCATTATTAGGGAGGGCGCATTTGTCTGAGGGTGGGGTTCAATGCCTGGAGGCGACAATAGGGGGCAGGACAGTTGGGTGGTCAGGATGTCCGACACCCTGACCCTGAAAGGTTGTGGGTTGGAACCCTTATGTCTGCAGTATACCTGCAGGCATCCTTGAGCAATCCTTTGTCAATTCACTGCGATGGTCAGACGCTGCAGACACATGGAGTCAGGACGGTGTTAGAGGCCGACGGACAACGCCTTCCGGACGGCACGGGACGGAATGGCAGGACGGTAACGCCGTGACTGTTTCCGGTAGAAAAGGTTTTAGACAGGCCTCCCCTCATTATGTCCTGCTCTCGTCCACTAAAAACGATGTCCGGTTTGCCCTTCTACCTTCCATGTGAAGGCGGCGTCAGTTGCTTCAGTTAAAGACGTCCGATAGATTCACATTTAGGGCGTTTAACAGACTCTTTTATCCAAAGCGACGGTTCATATGCACATTCACACACCGACGGCGGAGTCAACCACGCAAGGGGGACAGCCAGCTGGTCAGGAGCAGTTAGGGCGAGGCGTCTCGCTCAGGGACACCTCGACACCCTGCGAGGAGCTCGGGGTTTGAAATCAGCAACCTTCCAGTTACTAATCAACCGGCTCTACCTCCTGAGCTAATCCCCCCCAGCGATCCTCCACATGACTTAAAAGAAGAGAGGAGAAGATGAGAAGTGTGAAGTAGTTTTGCCGCCGTTTGAGGTACGATTCTCAACATCCCCTCTGCCTCATCTATATTAACAGAAGTGTTTTTTAGGTGGAAAATGACCTCGTAAACCAGAGCTCGGCGTGCGCTCGGGTTCCGTTGCGAAGGGCCACTTTGTCACCGGCTGTGGTGTTGATTCGCCATTATAAGCCATTTCAAAGTCCTCCCTCTGGTGACATCACACCTGGTGGTAAAATAGGAGCCCTTTATTCTGCCAGGCACATCTCGTCCCCCTGTGGTTGGAACCAATATCAAATTAAAACCTCTACACAAAGGAAGTTAACCGTCATTCTCTCAGACTCAACTAGGAGTTCAGTACAAGAATTGTATAGGATGCAGTGACTATTTCTGTGTATTATCAACTGAGTACCTTATAAAATTTGTTCGGGGAACAATTATTAGGTTATCATGAGCAATTATCATGGGTTTCACAGTGGAAAATATATTCCGATACAAGTGCATATGTATATACTGTGGTAACCCGCTCCTTGAATGAGCCGGGTTACCGGTACAAACGACGCGTTTGTAGTAGGTTAAAGCCATTCCAGGCATTTATTATACAATCACTTCAATCCACCAGGGTTCTCACGGTCTCTAGGGCCTCCGTGGGCCTCTAGGCTCTCTTGCTGCCACGAGCCCTTCCTTCCTGCACCCGACCCGTGCTGTGCTGTGCTGTGCCTCCTTTTAACATGGCTCCCGTGCTTTCGGCCAGGTGTCCCCCAATCACCCTGATTGGGGTGCCGAAAGGGCTGCTCTCTCTCGCCGGCTGGTGGGTGGGGGTGGTACACCCCGTCCTCTACGGTACCCCGGGCCCGTCCAGGCCGAGGACCACGTGGCGGGATGCCACAATACACACACACACACACACACACACACACACACACACACACACACACGCACACACACACACCTTAACACTATCTTCCCCAGCTATGCTATGTGAAATATAGCCGTTTCCATTTAGGTCAATAAACCCTCGTCCCCTTCACTGAGATTAAAACTCAATCTTGTCCATTAGCACCGTATTGCGGCGGACAGGGAAGGTCAGGCCTGCTTGTGCTAGCGCGGGAGCATGTAGCATCACAACAGGAAGTGATTGATTACTTCCTGTCACCTTCTCCGCTAGCACGCATCAATCAATCACCTCAAAATGTTATCGCCCGATCTGGACTTTAAAGTGCAGCGCACACCGTGTTGTGACACGGGGACCAGCGGAAGGGACTGTTAGCCCAACACCCATGCATTTAGCTCAGGTTTATGTACCATTAACATGCTACGTCAAGGCACTGAAAACAATAGCACTTAGCATTGTGTAGTGTCTTATCCTAGCTATCTCTGTTGTATCCGGGGAACGGGTTAACTTTACAATTGTTTTTGAAGCAGTACGTTGATAGATGAAGCCAAGATTAAATTCAGCGTTAAATCCAGCAGGAACAGCGTTGCCACCTGTGTCTTACATGCAGTTTGCAGTCAAATCTTCTTGGATGTTCAGTAAGGATGTTCATTAAAAACAAGTGCCAAACCTTAGCTAAACAACAATATATCGCTGTCGGTACAGTAAGGATGTTCACAGAACCAAGTGCTTGGCACTTGGTTCTGTGAACATCCTTACCGTACAGACAGCGATATATTCTTGTTTCTCTTTCTTCTGACAATGTTCTTATTTGAAGCCGCTTTGGATGTGAGCGTCTGCTAAACGCCCTAAATGTAAAATGTAAATCTATTAAGTCGTCCTCAGGTTATTCCACAGTCTACCTGTAGGAATCCGTGAGCATGATGCTAAGCCCCTACCTGATGCATCTGTATTTCCGTATCCACCGCATTGAATGAAGTCATCTGACAAGCTGCTTCACTAGTACATGACTGCAGCTGCTCAACATTCCTGATGTCAATCTCAGCCTAATAATTAAAGAATGAAGTAAATAATGAAAGAACGCGGACTCATTAGCCTAATTGCATCGCATGCCTTTTAAGCTAAGCCGTGTGCTTCATCATGCATGCTACACGTATAGATGCAGTGAGGCACGTGAAGTTGAGTGGTAGCTTAGCATGAACGACGTCATGGTACATCGGTTAACATGAGAGCACGCGCTCTCATTCTGTCACCCCGATGGTGCACCGTAGAGCTACGTGCACGGTGCGCCCATCGGCATGTGGCGTACCAGTAGGCGTTTCGCCTGAGTGCACAGACGCCCAGACGCACACGGTTGATTTAGAAGGTGCATTTATGCTTAATGACTGACAGTGATTTACTTTGTTGGACGTATCATTAATGAGCAGGTAGGAGCATCTTTGCTCAAGGATGCCTATACAGGCAGACTGGGGACATTGGGAATCAAACACGGAACCTTTGGGCCTGGATTGAGCCAAACCACCTGACTTACCTACAACATTCTGAATTGTCTTTAAATCTCTTAGACACTGTAATACTTAATTAAATAAATAAGTATTACAAAGTGAGGAATAGGAAATAATAAGACTTTGAGAGTCACTTCCCTGGCAAAGCCATGAGCAAATACCAACATGCTCCTCTCCGAGCGGGAAGCCGTCAACAGAATGATTCTGCCTCTGTGTCGCCAAACAATTTATAATTAAAACATCAATCATCCGAACAGCAGTGAAAGGAAGGACGAAAAAACCGGGCGAACAGAGAGAAGACCCTGCTGCTGTTGTGTCTGAGCTCTGAGTCAGTCCCCGCAGTCTCCCCAACGTCATAAGCCTTAACACTCTGTGGCTACGGCTGGACGGACGGACGGACACTGGCAGGATATGGGACTCGCTTTGACAGTTCGGAGTCATTGATTTTGTTGGGGGGGTCTTTTGTTGAAGGGGGGCTGTCAATACTGCCCCTCTGTAAAGTAAATGGACCTTTTCATTTGTGCGTGAGTGTGTGTGTGTGTGTGTGTGAGAGAGAGATTGCAAGTGTTTGTGTGTGTTTGCGTGTGTGCATGTGTGTGTGTGCGTGTGTAAGAGAGAGACTGTGTGTCTCTGTGTGTGTGTGTGTGTGTGTGTGTGTGTGTGTGTGTGTGTGTGTGTGTGTGTGTGTGTGTGTGTGTGTGTGTGTGTGTGTGTGTGTGTGCGTTTATGTGTTTGTATGTGTGAGAGGAACACTGTGTGTGTGTGTCTGTTTGAGTGTGTTTGTGCGCATGGGTATGTGTGTGTGTCGGGGGTGTGTGTGTGTGTGTGTGTGTGTGTGTGTGTGTGTGTGTGTGTGTGTGTGGTTGTGGTTGTGTCTGTGGCCTTGAAATTGCAAAAACTTCCTACAATTCAAAGCCAAGGTCTTTCTACATCTCTCCTATTCTCTTTTGTGCAAACTTTTCTGTCTTTTATGTGTGAATACATAGGGGACCCACAAACACCACTGACACGCACGCACACACACCCACAGATACACATACACACACACACACACACACACACACACAACCCCCCCACACACACACACACACACACACGCACACGCACCACAACAACGCACGCACACAGACACACACACACACACACACACACACACACACACACACACACACACACACACACACACACACACCCATCCCCCCGAACATGTGCCCGTGTGTTTCTCCTTGTTGCTCATCACATCAGCCGTCTTCCCCGACATGCTTCTCAACATGTTTCAGTGGCCTGGTCGGCTCTCAGCCTCCTCCGGTAGCAGGCGTTGGACCGACACCCTGCTGTCTCCCACGTCCGCACTCTGCTGAAATCATCCCTCTCTCTCCCCTCCTCCCCAACTCCTGAAACCCTCCTCTACCCTGCATCTCTTCTCCTCCCTCTTTATGAAGCTCCCTCTCCTACCCCCCCCCCCCCCCCGCCTCCCCCCCCCCCCCCCCCCCGCCTCCCTCTGGTGCTGCCTCTCATTCTGCATTCTCTCCTGCTTTCACTCATCTTTTTCTTGTCTTAACCCCTCTTTCTTTCATCCCTCCTTCCATTCCTCTTCTTCCTCCCCCCCTTTCCTCTGCTCTTCTTGTCCATTTCATTTAATCTCAGTTCCTTCTTTGAACCGTATATTCATTTTCATCTCATCTTGTCTTCCCCCTCCTCCCTCCTCCTCCCACTCCTCCACTTCCTCCCTCTCCTCCTCCTCCTCCTCCTCCCCTTCCCCCACCTCCTCCACCTCCTCCTCCTCCTCCTCCCCCTCCCCCCCTCCCACCTCCTCTCTCTATATGCTG
The DNA here is from genome assembly GCF_031168955.1 of Gadus macrocephalus. NCBI lineage: Eukaryota > Metazoa > Chordata > Actinopteri > Gadiformes > Gadidae > Gadus > Gadus macrocephalus. The sequence continues at coordinate 2,099,822 of NC_082394.1, forward strand.
CGACATCAGTGTTTAAACCAGATGCAAATTTTCTAACAAGCATATCGGATTTGAATATGATTACTATAGGTGGAATATCTTTTACATATTTGTGGAATATTATTAACCTAGATAGATTACTATTATTACCATATATGTTTGAGTGTGTCAGTAATGGCCTACACAATTCAAACTGCTGTACAAAATGCTTTTTATAATGAACAAACTCAATTGAATTGAAGTGAAGTGCAGGCCTTGTACCTGCTTGTTGCTTGTCGCGTTCAAACTGGAGACTGAAACGCTCTGTTGAACGTAAACTTCCTCCCCTCGGATTACATTTATCTGCACATCTATACGCGTTTAACAGAGTACCTGTGTACCTGCCTGCTGCTGATGCTGCTTACCTCGGGCGCTGCGGAGATGTACCAAACGTGTTCGAATCAAAGACGAGGAGTCGCGTCTTCCTCGGGCGCGACGCCCAGAGAATCTCGTAAGCTTTGTGTTAGCTTTGCGTTAGCTTTGTGTTAGCTTTGTGTTAGCTTTGCGTTAGCTTTGGGTTAGCTTTGTGTTAGCTTTGCGTTAGCTTTGTGTTAGCTTTGTGTTAGCAGAGCAGCCGCTACGACGCGCGGAGCCGCTTCCCTCCGCACACGTTCGTCTCCACGGCGCTCTGAGGTGTCCAGCCGGGCCAGCGAGCCTCCTGCCCCCCCGCCAGGTCGATGTTATTCCCGTTACCGAGTTACTGCTGCTGGGTCCTGCTAGGCTCCCCATGGGGTCGCCACTCTGTGGGAATGTGTATGTGCGTGTGTGTGTGCGTGTGTGTGTGTGTGTGTGTGTGCGTGTGCGTGTGTGTGTGTCTACGTTTGTGTGGGCTTGTGTGTGCGTGTGTGTGTGTGTGTGCGTGTGCGTTTGCGTGTGCCTGTGCGTGTGTGTGCGCGTGTGCGTGTGTGTGTGTGTACGTTTGCGTGTGTGTATGTTTCTGTGTGTGTGTGTGTGCGCGTGTGTGTGCGTGTGTGTGTGCACGCGTCACATGTATGTGTGTGCGTGCATGCATGCGTGTGGGCTTGTGTGTGCGTGCAGGTGTGTGTGTGTTTGTATGTGCGTGTCTGTGGAAGGAGCGATTACTTTCTATGAGTAATGTAAAACATCAACCAATTGACTTTAATAGAATAAAAATTGACTACAGAGAATAGAATAGAATAGAATAGAGAGAATCGGATAGACTAAACATAATAATATGGGGATGAATAGAGTGAATACAATTCAGAGAGAGAGTAGATTGAACGTGAGCCCAATGAGAAACGAAGAGGAATCAAGACACTGAAATAGAATAGAACATTTCGAATAGATTAGAGGTAGTTAAATATAATAGAGCACAGAAGGGGGATGTAAGAGGAAATATAATAGAATGTAAAGATATAATGAGTACGAGTGTGCGGGTGAGCTGCCATTGTTTTACATGAGAAGTTGTCAAAACAACCAGTAAGGCGATACTGGAGGAAAGGAGTATGAATCACCATGAATATCAACTCTCTATTGGCACACACTGACAGTGCACCAGCTCTCCCACGCACAGATTCATATCGTTCCCTCGTTCCCTCTCAACGCCCCCCCCCCCCCCCCCCCCCCCCCCTGTTTAGGGATTCCCTCGAAGGCCAATTAAAATACTTTGTTAGGAACCCCTCCCCGAACCCCGCTAGGGCGATGACACGCTCCTCAAAGGCATGACAGACTGATGGAGAAAAGGCGGGAAGCATGACAAACAGCGGTGTCAGACGTGCTCCAACGAAGACGCTAACAACAGCTAACTGATCACCGTACAGTCGGTGACGGAGCCTGCCTTTTGCGTGTGTTACACGTACGGGCTTGAGATCAATGTGAGACAGTTGTCTCCAGTATTCTGTGTTCTTTGATGAGCTGTTTGTGGTTTGGAAAGGGGTGGAACCGTGCTGGAATAGGCCTAGAAGTCGCAGCGATTTGCTCAGCTTTTTGAAAACATCACCATATTGATGGGTGATTGTATAAATGTAAAATGTATGTTGCTCCTAACTTTATCTTCCATATCTTCTTCTACTTTCTATATTTTCTTCTGTTAACTCCTTGCTGTGAGAGATGATGCTGTGTGTCTTCTGTAGCAAGTTCTGTGTGAAAGGTGGTCATTCTCAACTGTCAACTGTCAACTGTCAACCGTCAACTGAAAAGGTAATTAATTATTAATGGATTTAAAGAAAGAAAACACAATTTTAACGTCAAAGCTGTCTCGATTTAATCCACAGTGTCAATAGCTACTCTGCATGTGGGACTTTGTGCGAAAAGGTCTACACAAAAGCAGCATTTATTTGTATAACCGGATGGAAATGGGATGGAAATGGAAATACATTTTCTTTAGAGGCTATCGCCTGACATATATTATGGAGGTCTATCAAACAAACAGATTTATATTTATTTCTGCTTCCAACCAATGGAAATGTAGAACAGTTGTTGGGACAACATTTTCTGGTTTTGACCACAGCAACCTACTTAAAATTTGTGAAACAGCGTGATAAAACAGAGAAATTTAAATTATTGTTTTTCCCTTCGCTGGTGAGGCCATCATTTCAATTTCAATTTATTGCCAATTTTATGTTAAATAAATGTTCATGGCACAGGTTTATTTCAAAGCAACCTTCGAGGGACTCTTGGTAAAGGTTTTTACTTAAGACTAGACAGACAATATGAACGCAAAGAATGCTTTCATTTCTGCCTGAATACCCAATGGAATGTGGATCTACCTGAGAGGTTTTTTTTGTTGTCGGCCTACGTTTAATAAAAGGCAAAATCCAGTGTATGTTCAAAATCAGCAACAGTTGAACGCCTATGTTGTGTTAGGTTTAATATCCGTATTGCCCGTGGTTTTATCTTTGTATTAGATGCTGCACACACCAGGAACATTGGTGATATTACACAGCTTAACAACATCAATGTGGCCTACAGTGAACTGACTACAGTGACAGGTGTCCAGGACATCCAGTGTGTGTGTGTGTGTGTGTGTGTGTGTGTGTGTGTGTGTGTGTGTGTGTGTGTGTGTGTGTGTGTGTGTGTGTGTGTGTGTGTGTGTGTGTGGGGGGGGTGGGGGGGGGTTGCATGTGTGTCTTGCAATTCCTATGAATTATTCTAAGGTTTTCAGACTGTGAGCTTGCATGTCTCCCCTTCCGTTAGTGCAGCTAGAGCACAAGTGTGTGTGTGTGTGTGTGTGTGTGTGTGTGTGTGTGTGTGTGTGTGTGTGTGTGTGTGTGTGTGTGTGTGTGTGTGTGTGTGTGTGTGTGTGTGTGTGTGTGTGTGTGTGTGTGTGTGTGTGTGTGTGTGTGTGTGTGTGTGTGTGTGTGTGCGCGCGCGCACGTGCGTGCGTGCCCCCGGTGTTTTATTTCTTAATTGAACACATTTAACACAAACTCTGTCCTCTGTGGAGGAGGGTCTGCTGTCAACCCCCACTTACCATGACTCCCTGGGTCTCTCTCTCTCTCTCATATCTATCCCTCCATTCTCTCCCCCGCTCTACATTTATCTCTCTTTTCATCTCCCCCTAAGCTCTGCCCACCATCCCCTCTCCTCCTCCTCCTCCTCCTCCTCCTCTCTTCATCCTCTCCATCCTCCCCCTCCACTTGCTCTCCCTCCTCCTCCTCTCTCTCCCCTACTCATCCTCTCTCCTCTTTTCTCGCCTCCTCCCTTCCCTCCTTCTCTCTCCTTCTCCTCCTCCCTCCCCCTCCTCCTCTCCCTCCTCCTCCCTCCCCCTCCTCCTCTCTCTCCCCCTCCTCATCCTCTCTTCTCCTTTCGCTCCTCCTCCTCTCTCCCCGCCCTCCGCTCTCTCTCTCTCCTTCCTCCTTTCTCTCCTCCTCCTCTCTCTCCCCCTCCTTCTCCTCCTCCCTCCCCCTCCTCCTCTCTCCCCGTCCTCCTCTCTCCCCGTCCTCCTCTCTCCCCGTCCTCCTCCTCCCTCCCTCTCCTCCTCTCTCTCCCCCTCCTCTCCCTCTCCCTCCTCCTCTCTCCCCGTCCTCCTCTCCTCTCCCTCCTCCTCTCTCCCCGTCCTCCTCTCTCCCCGTCCTCCTCTCTCTCTCTCCGTGTCGGGATGGTTTGTATAAGCTAAGACACTGCCACCACAAGGCCGCTGCCCAGCCAGGGACCAAGGGGGCCAGGGGCCAAGGGGGCCAGGGGCCAAGGGGGTCAGGGGCCAAGGGGGCCAGGGACCAAGGGGGCCAGGGGCCAAGGGGGCCAAGGGG
>NC_082394.1:2104150-2139150 GCF_031168955.1 Gadus macrocephalus
GCACGCGTGTGCACACACACGCAAACATACACACACTATAATACACTCGCACAAACACACACACCCACACACACCGCTACACACACCCTCACAAACACGCACTCGCGGCCCCATTAAAGATTCATGGCGCGAGGTCCAGCCGCGTGCCGACTCCGTCCTGCGGGACGGAGAGTTCGCTGCTCCAGAGAACGGCAGCATACATGAAAACTACTTCAACAGCAGCATCTGCCCATAGTGTCAGGGATCCCTGACCTGCCCACACACATACACATGCCCACAGGTACATGTAGATACATAAAGACACACACACACACACACACACACACTAACAGACACACGCACACACACACACAAACGCACTAACAGAAACACGCACACACACACAATCACTCACACACACACACACACACACACACACACACCAAACGCACATACAGACACACACACACACTCACACATACATATCAATACATGCATACACTCAGATACTGGTAGATACACACACACACATACACACACTTACACATCCATACATATCAACTCATGCATACAGATACATATAATTGAATCCACACACACGCACACAAACATGTTGATGCATACACATGCTTACATTCAAACACGCAGCTGCGCACACACACACACACACACACGCACACTCTCACACACACACACACACACACACACACATGGTTCTATCTTGCAAGGCTTCCGGTGTGTCTACTCTGGCGGGTACAGCGGGCTCCTGGCTCCGGGGGTACAGCGTACCCCGGCTGTTGGATTTATAAGGTCTATTACCACCAGTTCAATAGGTGGTCCTCTAATGGCTGGCCAGCCACAGTTGTTCATTTTTTACTGCTGCATCTCAAAGCACCTCCTGGAGTTGAATGTAACACACTCACCAGCCGATGTTAAGCGAAGCAACGTACAGCCGGCGAACGCATAAACCCAGCTCCAGGGATTGGTGTTGAAAAGGATTTCATCCGTAGTTAGGGTGCAATAAGGAAGGTGTAGGGTGAGACGCATAGCAAAGTTAATTCTCCCACCGTCTCCTGCCATGAAACTAAGTGCCTCAGCGTTTTAGGTATATTAATGGTGCAGTTCTACTGCTCTCAAACTTTTTTTTTTGTGCCATTAATTTCTGTCCAGTTCTGTGGTTTAATGATGCTTATACAGTTCATTAAGGTTTGAACAGGACCTGGCTGTTTTTACAGGTTTTCAGAGGCAAGTCGAGAACACTTTGATAATTTTTGATCTAATGACTGGAAAGCGATCATCTTCCACCTAACTTAAACAGCCAATCATTTGAGATGATCACGATGTCTCAAAATGTATTTTTTTTTGTCACCATGTTCCATGAAATTCAAGAAGCCCGAAAACATTGTTAGGGTGAAAAGAGAATGGAGTAATTACGGTGTTTGATTCCCAGCCAAAAGGTTTTGGGTACGATCTCCACAGTTTGAAGTTGGGCAACTCCTTAATGATTGAATCTTCGTAATTCAAGGAGCTTTGGGATAAAATGGTCTGCCAAATGAGAAGATAACAAAAATATGTCAATGCTTAAATGTACTACTTACAAAAAACCACACACACACACACACACACACACACACACACACACACACACACACACACACACACACAAACACCCACGCACACACACCCACTCATACATATAAAACAAACACAAACACACACACAAACATACACACACACACACACACACACACACACACAAACACATACAAGGGTGTGTCTTGTGAATGACCATCCCTTCCCTGCTGAAGCTCACCCTATCTCCTCCCCTCCCCCCCCCCCCCCCCCCCCCCCCCCCCTCCCCAGCTGTACATCCAGACCACCACGCTGACCATCTCCATGAACCTGAGTGCCTCGGTGGCGCTCGGCATGCTCTACATGCCCAAGGTGTACGTGATCCTGCTGCACCCCGGAGCTCAACGTGCAGAAGAGGAAGCGCTCCTTCAAGGCCGTGGCCACCGCCGCCCACCATGTCCTCCCGCCTCTCCCACAAGGCCAGCGACCGGCCCAACGGCGAGGCCAAGACGGAGCTGTGTGACAACGCCGACCCCAACAGTGAGTGGCTCAGCGAGACGGCCGCCGCACTGCAATATTATTGAATATATTATAGATATATGAATAATATTTTTTTGCATGTGTCTGAACAAAGATTGACTGTTACTGCTCATGCATTTTTTTTGTTCGATTAAAGGTCCCATATTATACCACCAGGTGTGAGTGTGATGGGGATAACAAGCCGTTTAAAAAATCTGCCTCTAGTGACATCACAAGTGGGCGTGTCCACCTAGGTGTGTGCTGGATAGATCAGTCTACCAGCCTACCAAGTGGACTGCATCTATCTGTCATACATTTAGGGGGACACGCCCACTTGTGATGTCAGAAGAAGCAGAACTTCAAACCGGCTTGTAACAGCTAATCAGACTCACGCCTGGTGGAATAACATGGGACCTTTAATAAGAAAGGAAATGTATAGATTGGATGAAAACAAGAAAGAAAGAAAGAAAGAAAGAAAGGAGAGTGTCTTGATTTGTCTTGCTGGGTTAGGTTTGTGTTGGGTTCAGTTCAAGGAAGGCGCTGATTCTTTGTTAAAGGAGAACTGCCGCTTCGCCCGGTTGATCTGTAAAACAGTCGAGGTTATTGCTTCTAGCTCCTCGGCTCGCAAGGCCCGACGTCGTTTCTTGAAGCGTTTGGCATTTGGTGAGACTGTTCCCCTTTAACTGGAAACGTTGCCGAGTTATGCAGTAGTTTCAAAAGTATTTCAGTTATTTGGACTTCTTTGATTCATTGAATTCAAATGTGAATGGCTGCTGAAATAGTGCTATGTGGGAAAATGCTAACTTTTGCACCAACTGCTTCTTGTTCTCCTAGAGTCAATTACAGGAACTGAGAGGAGAGATCGCATAATAGCAATGTTGAAATCTTATATTAAACGTAAAAAATGCAGATTGAATATGATGTCTTGTGACAACTTTAAAACAAACCCCTGCATGCTTGCATGTGCGTAGCTAACACATGTTGCTTAACACAGGGTTTGTGTTTTCTGACTGGGCTCGGTTTAAGAGTACGCTCTTAAACCTGCCATGAATTGCATGGACTGCAGTTGGAAACATTGCAATTCAGTAGTACTTTGGGCAAAGTACACACTGGATTCGTACGTAGTACATTATTACATTATATTCCAATTCTACTACTATCGTACATTGAACACATCAATGTGAAACTAAATAAACATGAATTAAATAACATAAATCACATTTTCAGAACTTGACACCTTTTATATGACACACCAAAATGCCGTTTTAATATAGTCGAGGTTGTAAACTTCAGCTTGACTTATACACCATATGTATGAAATGCTAGCTAGTGGAATAGCGTGGGGTGATATTCAACAATATATCACTGTTGTCATACAGCCCAGTCCCACTCAGAGAGCAGTGTTTCAATAACGTACATTAGCTGTGGTTTATTTATCACCACATCCATAAAGTCCCAGCAGAAAGCTGCCCATGTGTTTGCCTCCAGCTGTTTTTGCCGCAGTATTTTTTTAGTTTCTTCTGCACCGGCATATATACAGCCGCCTGCACAACCGTTAATACATCTTACTGTTAGGGTAACTGACTGTATGTATCACTTTGTTCCCTTATTCATCAAAAGCAATGTCGAAACGTCTTTATTTATGGGAAAACTGCTCAGAAAGTTTCAAGGATTTGTCAACTGTTTCCCAAACAAACTTTATCTGACAATGTGAGGGCCCACAAATCAGTTTCTGGCACGTCTAATTGGATTTCATCGAATGGGAAATGGTACTAAGACGCACCACACTCGCACACAAGACACCACAGCAACAGAATGTTTAAATCTGTTCTATACATAATCTATAGATAATAATGCTCATGCCTATAGGTCAAATGGAGGGGCAATGTATGTGTGTGTTGGGGGGCGGGGGTTTCTTGTTGGTCCTGTGAGGGGAATCTCAACTAAGCTCATGTGTTCTTCCCCCTGACAGGCTAATTTCATAATGTATCAGAGGTAAGAGGACATTCACCTTCTACTACTGCTTTCCTCCCCTGACTCCTTGATCCATTTCCTCTTCCTGTTCAATGAGAGAGAGAGAGAGAGAGAGAGAGAGAGAGAGAGAGAGAGAGAGAGAGAGAGAGAGAGAGAGAGAGAGAGAGAGAGAGAGAGAGAGAGAGAGAGAGAGAGAGAGAGAGAGAGAGAGAGAGAGAGAGAGAGAGAGAGAGAGAGAGAGAGAGAGAGAGAGAGAGACAGAGAGACAGAGAGACAGAGAGGACAGAGACAGAGACAGAGACAGAGACAGAGACAGAGACAGAGACAGAGACAGAGACAGAGACAGAGACAGAGACAGAGAGACAGAGACAGAGAATATGCAGTGCATGGAGTGAGAAAGAATGGTTAAGAGGTGTAGTTATGGAGTGAATAGAAAGGTAGAGAATGAGAAGGAAAAATAATACATAGTGAATACAGAAAGGCCAGAGAGGGAAGAGGAAGGAGGCACAGAGAGAGAGAGAGAGAGAGAGAGAGAGAGAGAGAGAGAGAGAGAGAGAGAGAGAGAGAGAGAGAGAGAGAGAGAGAGAGAGAGAGAGAGAGAGAGAGCACACAGGTGGAATGCTCCAGGACCTGTGGATCTCCTCCCCGCCACCTTCTCGATTGACTCGTAACTTTAAGATGAGCATGGAAAGACAGAGAGGGGACAGCAGAACATGGCAATCAGTTTGAGTGGCAGATATACTGCATCCCTGTGGTGGCCCACGCAGGCTGTTACCAGAGCCCACTGTTACTATATGTCTGACCCCACCAGCCCTGCATCACCCCCCCCCACCTTCAGCTCCAGTACCACGGCTACCCCTGGAGGTCAGATCATACACAGCTGCTGGGCTGACTGCAGAACGAGAGAGAGAGAGAGAGAGAGAGAGAGAGAGAGAGAGAGAGAGAGAGAGAGAGAGAGAGAGAGAGAGAGAGAGAGAGAGAGAGAGAGAGAGAGAGAAAAAAACAACAACAACACAGTTGAGGGAGATAGAGATAGATATTGATAGATAAAGGGAGAAAGGGGGAGCTAGAGGAAGAGAGGAATGCAACCAAGAGAGAATTAGAGAGAGAAAGGGTTGGGCAGAGAGAGGGAGACAGTAGTGTAGTGGGGTTGAGAAAGAGAGTTAGGGACTCAGATGAATGGAATTGGAAGGTGAGAGAAAGAGAAGGAGGCAGCAAGCGTTAAGGGGTGAGTGTTGGAGAGAAAGTGAGCGATAGAGCGCGAGGAGAGACTGCAGAAAGGGATGAGCATTAGGGGGAGAAAGAGAGGCGTAATGGAGACGGATTGACGAGAGACGACGCGGGGAACAGAATCGGACGGCGACTAATGAGAGAGAGAGAGAGCGAATAGTGATGAGAGAGAGGGGGAAGAAAGAGGGAAGAAAGGTTGTAGAGATGGATATAGAGGAAAAGGGGGAGACAGGTGAAGACAGTTGGGAGAGAGTTTAGAGACATTGAGGGAGAAAGACGGTGTGAATAGAGAGGGGAGATGGTAGACATGAGAGACAGAGAGAGAGAGAGAGACTAGGAACGAGAAAAAGCGAGTTTGTAGGAGTACACACGAGAGACGGGGAGGGAGAACGAGCGAGGGAGTGGGTGTACATAGAGGGAGAGACTCCGCTGTATCCTATCTGGTATTCCTGGCTGGCTGGTGGATAGTCATAATGCATCAATCAGTGGGCTCCAGTCTCAGTGGGTCCCAGGCCGGTTCCCAGCTGAGCTTGAGGGCCATCTGTTGGTCTGAGCCAACGGAGCCTCCTCTCTTCCCCTCCACACCTCCCTGGCTCTGCCTCCCTCTCTCCTCCCCCTCTCTCCCCCTGTTCCTTGTTCAGCTGTCTTTCTCCTCCTACGGTTTCTGTTCCATCTCCTTCATTTTCTCAGAGAATTGGCGTTCCCGCTCTTTGACTGAGATCGGGAATTTCGCCCGACCGTTTTCAGAAAGAGGCGGTTGATGTATTAACTTAGTATTGGACTGGGGGAAAAAAAACCTTTTCAAGAGGAGCAAATTCTGCCTTGCATTGAACGAAATAGGTCATTCAATAAGAAAGAATCTGTCATGGCGGGAAGACAATTTTATTTCTAGTCGATCTCCTGCTTGATCCAAAACAAGCATACAAACATTGAGCTTTTCTCACCCCCAATTGAGATTCCTGTTTTTCCTTGAAAACACGATTTTTCTCTTTCAATTCCTCATTTGATGACTTGTCAAGACGGTGGATTTTCCATCTGTTCCTCGCTGTCAGAAACCACCTCGCCACCCCCCTCTTCCCCCCCTCACCTGGTATCATACAACTGTATCCCTCTCACCTCCAAGGCAATTACTAGACTTATCCCGCATTGAATCCCCTGTATCCGACAGCAGGACTCCATCTGTTGCCTGGCTCTCTCCCCATGCATGTCTGTCCTTCCCCATGGAACCCCTTCTGCGTGCACCTAACCTCTCCCCCCAAATAAAGCCTCATATCTGGACCGATCCGTCTGGCCGCTCAGCCACTCACTCTCTGCAGAAAGCCAGGATCTTTTCTTTATTCCTCATAATACCTTCTTGCCTTTCTTCATGACAAAAAAGCCAATTCCCGCCACAACAAAGATGTGAGTAAAGCGTCTCTCTGTGAAGCGCCACACAGCTCTTTTGAAGACTTCTTGCAAACCTCTGATTGCTACCTTCTCTCGGGAAGAAAGGCGACCGCTAGAGAATGGATAGAAGACGTGTCTGTTCGATCGTCTTACGGAGAATGTTCCTATTTTGACTTCTAGTTGTATTCCTTTAAACTGGGGAATACACAATTACATTTGAAAGGATTAAATATTCATTTCACACACAAATCTAGAGTAAACTGTGTTACCTTGAGTCCCTTCCACAGTCATTATTTCCCATAAGAAAAAATCACCTACATAGTCTTCAATAACTGATTGCCTGGGTTGATTCTGAGCGAAGAAAATCAAGAATAACTGCGGCTCGTGCTGTTCCACTGCAGGTTATCAAGCCTGTTCAATAAATCAGGCTGAATACTCAATGTAACAGCGGTAGCACATGTGTAAGTGACCACCCTTAATCACCCTGGGCCAGAAAAAACACCTTTCCTAACCAGGATCCCCTCTAATTCACTTCTGAAGGGGGCCCTCCATCAGTGCGAGAATAAAGGGTCAGAAATGCATTATGTATAATTTCTCCTCGGCCCTGCCGCGCGAACGCACAATGAGCTTTAATGCACACCTGTCACTGTAACCATGGTAATAGCGGAGCCTCGCGAGCCTGATGTCATTGACTGCTTCCTGTGTGAATAAGCCGCCATTATGTAGATGTCAGGGAGGTTCAATGACAGCGTCGGCCCTTTAATATACGCACAATATGTCACCTTAGTTTCTTTATCTCTGCGCCGTGATGGATGGCGGAGGTTCTGCCCCAAGCACACAACGGGGGTAGAAAGCCGAGGAGGAACCGAGATTTTTCTATCTATCCTCCTCCGACAAAATATTTGAAGAACTCTTGAACCTCCCGATGTGCGTATTCATTCTTTGACTCTCAAAGTTTGAAGTTTGAAGTGATGCTAAGGCAGGAACCGTTCAAGAACTGGAAACTTTGATTTTTTTATATTCTGACTCTGATGTTTGAATTCAACTGAGGGCCTAAGCTCTAAAATAGTGGAAATAATTTAGATCTTTAGTCGATAAGTGTCATATTCGTTAGGACCACCCAAACTTTCCCTCTCTCAGTATTAAACGTCGCTACTCTTTAATTCAGCAGGAATATATAAAGGAACTTACATGGTAATTGATTAGTTCTTTCAGCAAAGATTTCGGTCGATTGAGGCTAGTTGGGGTTTGAGAGACGCACAGTCGATGCTTCAAGAACTAGAGACAGAAAAACAGACAAAGTATCATGTCCGAGATATGGCAGTTGTTCATCCATAATAATTTCCATCTCTCTCATCAGGCTGCGCAGCATTAGAACGGTGACTCGGCCATTGACTGTTTTCTCATTCTATTTCTTCAGGTCCAGCTGCAAAGAAAACATACGTGAGCTACAACGACCTTGCGATCTGACAGCGTCCTTCCATCAGACAGAGAGACCGAGCGACATAAAGGGAGAGGGGAGAGAGAGCGAGAGAGAGAGCTTGATGGAGAAGAGATAGATGGAAAACAAAGTGACGAAAACAGTCGCTACCATCACCACCACGAAAGTTGACCCCAAGCAAAGCGGTGAGGGTGGCTTCCTGTTTCCTGTCTCATGTGCTTCACTGCCCACCTCACATTCAAGGATGCCCGGCCAATCAGCAGCCTGCTACAGCAAAAGGTCCGGGGGAAATTTTCCTTTGACCACACCGTGTCAACTTTGTGCGATTGGGCCTCGAAAAGAAAGAGTAGGACTTAAAAAGAAGAATACATTGAAAACAAAACAACTAAACGATATCAAAGCTTGGGGTTGGAAGGACAAAGGCCAATTATTTTCTCAGTGTAATTCAAACACGCGTGGTTACCTTTTTTGTGGCAGTTGGGCCCAGGCAGCATGTTTGTGCACCATTGGATTTAGACCACTCCTGGGTTGTGCTCGAGAACTGAGGCCCTTCCACGGTTTATCACAGGGGGACCCCCCCCCCTCTGAGCACTTCAAGACGGGCTTATCCCCACTGCCAAGGTCATACAGCAGTCAGCTCAGCATGCCATCACTGTAGAAGGATTGAGTGCACCCGCGGTACAGGACTTTGACCAGCGGGGGCGCCAAAGCCTCTCATCTTTAAATGTACCTCCAAACTGCAAGTTTTTTCCCAACCCTTTTCCCCCCTCTGTCTCTGTGTCGTCTGTTCTGGCGTAGGTGTTGGCCTCCTTTCTCTGATTGTTGACAGTTTTCTAACACGATGATGATGAGTATGATGTCCATGATGATAAATCTATTTTTGGTTGTTTCTTTTTTTGGTTTTCCTTGCTTCTCGGATGCACTTTTTTTTTAGATTGAAGCCATATTCTTCTGTTTGAGAGAAGCTAAGATTTCTGGTAGTCTGTCTCCCAAGGTTGTGCGGTTAGTTTAGTTAGAAATTGTTTTCAAAATAAAAGTATGAAGTTTGGAACTTAAACCTCTCTTTGTAATATCTCACCCTCGTTCTGTGCAAGTTCATCTTGGTCCTCTAAACTAAGACTGAACCACAGACAGAAATGCAAACAGTGAGCTTTTGATTCCAGGAGCTCAGAGAAACAGGATCCATCTAATCCTGTTCTGTTCCTTTAAACCTTTGATTCATTTCCAGTCGGTTGTTTGTTGTCCAATTGGTAAAAAACCGCCCTCCCATTCTGAAGTGCGTGTGTGTTCGTCCTCATATTCACACGCAGAAATTCTTTCAGTATTTTGTCCGTGCACCATGATGATGAAGATGAAGACGATGACGGAGAAGACGACCCTTTACTGTGTTTAAACAGACGAGACCGGGCCCCCCGTTCGACCCAGGGGCCCCGATGGTGGTTATGGTTGTAAATGCATGCCTGATATGTTTGATGTTGAAACTGAATCCGAAAAAAACATAAAAAGAAAAAAGAATATAAAATAAAGGATTGCTGCGAACTCGTCACAACATGGTAACTACCACCTCTCCTCTGGTCCGTCCTGATCTATACACTGTTGGTTTTCTGTGTTTGTTGGTTTTTTAAAAGCTTTTCGTTTGGGTTAAATGTGGCAGTTGGGATATATTTTTCTCACTTGGCAGAATATGGCTTCGGTTGGTCTTGGGAGTCTTTTACCGTCCGCAGCGGAAAATCAAGAAGAAGTAGAAGAAAAAACCGAACCGAACTACGAACGATGGATCTATATTTAAAAGCAAAACAGAAAAAAAAGACAAAGCATGTATGTTTTCTACTGTTTGTACTCAGTATCTCCATGTTGCCCTTGCTGCTTCTGTGCCAATGCTGTGCGAGAGGTCAGTGACCCCTCATGCAAGTGTTCTGTGGTGTTGTCCAAGAATGTATTAACATCAAAATAAAAAGATTTGGTTATTTTTTTTATATTTCCTGAAGACAAAACTGTGTTGCTGTTTTTCCTCAGAGGTCAAGGTCGCGTTTTGCTGGCGGTTGATGGAAAAAAAAATCAAAAATACATGATTGTATCTCAAGATACACATACAAATATGTTACATTACGATACAACACAATTCTATACTAAACAATGCCATTCTATACTGTACCTCCATTGTATACTTTACATTTCTACAACGTTTCAGTCCTTTTCTCAGTTGCATGCACAACTTCAGCAACACCTCTGCACTTTTACACTTTAAGTTCACAGAGTCATAATCAAATCATAGACCAGGAAAATAACTTTTCCACTTTTTTCCACTGTACACTTACTATGGGCCCCCAGCACAGATGGGTTGCGTCATTTCCATTCAATAACCGGCTGCAATGCTACAGCACTTCCTCATTATCCCTGTCTGTGTTTGCGTTAGCTTCAATGTTATATTAGTGCTATACCCATTCCTACATCTGTTATATTTTCTTCCCTAATTATAATTCCTTTCCTGTCTGGCTCTGGCTGTAGCAGCCAGGCTACAGCATTCATAATTCCTGTATCTCATACTAGAACCCTTTCTATTGTTTGTGTTGCTAGCCTCCATGGTATATGTAGCTCATACCGACCCATTACTTTTCTCCATGTTACTACCCTCCTTGCTATACATAGCTCATACAAACCTCCTGTTTGCTATGTTACTAGCCTCCATGCTATATGTAGCTCATACAGACCCATTACTTCTCTCCATGTTACTAGCCTGCTATATGTAGCTCATACAGACCCATTCCTATTCACTATGTTATGAGCCTCCATGCTACATGATCAAAACACCCATTCCTATGTTTCGGTGCTATTAGACGTAGAGCAATATTCCTACATGTTTGACACATAAAAATATCATGAAAAAATATCCCCTAATGTTCCACATTAAGAAAAAGTTCCCATACCTCCAGGTCGATAAAGGCAGAGGTATAGACGGGCTTGAGGAGCCTCACAGCCGGTTGTGTTCTCTGCTATACTCTTCAGTGAGCTCTGTGGTTGAAGTACTTTCAGCCACACTTTGAGCTGAGTGTTCAGATGGAGGGGCATCGCCTACAGAATGCTGCCCTGGCGCGAGGCTGGATGGATGGACTCTCACGGTCCTCATCCGGCCTCTCATGACGCCGGTACTCCGGACGTGGCCCCGATGGCCCTGTCCATCATGGAGTGTGGCACAGGGGCCACGAGGCACAAGCACCTCACACACACATAAACGGACACACACACACACATGCAAACATGCACGCATACACACATAAATAGACACAAACATACGCACACACACAGACACACACAAACACACGCACGCACACACACACACACCAATAGACACACATACACCCACACACAGATCAATAGACACACACACAAATAAATAGAGACACACACACCCTTATATCTTCAATAGACACTCACACACACAAACATACACACAGACACACACACACATGCACACACACATCCACATGCACAAACATGAACACACACAAACACAACCACCAACATACACACACACACACACACACACACACACACACAAACCAACCACAACCACCTTACAAGAGGTATGCTGGATCTAACTAAAACAGATAAGTACGCTTGAGAACTTTATAGTTATCACTACGATGGCATGAGTAAATCACAGATAAGGGCTGTAAGGCCTTACAGGCAGAAGCAGAAACAAGATGCCTATTCACAGAAGATTACTGACCTTGTTAAACCGTCTCCATACACAAAGACATGCTGTGATGCTGAGAGCGGTGAGGAGTATCCATCAGATGACACATTGGCAATGAGTGAGGTGGACAGTAGAGTGATAACATTGCAGTCCATCGACGAGAAACGTGAAAATGATTGCCATCTCGACTATTGTTCTGTAATTTGGGCCTCTGCCTCTAAGACTGACTTAAACAAACTAGAAACTGTACAAAACAGAGCTGCAAGAGTTGCCCTTGATAGATCTTACAGATCAAATGTCAATCCGATGCATTCTGATCTGAAGTGGCCTAAAGTTCTTGATAGGTTATCCATTAGGTCCTTGATATTTATTAAGAATGTCATTTCCACTCATGTTCCTAGAGCTCTCTTTAACGAAATTGGTTTCTGCTCTGATGCTTATTCATACGGTACTAGATCTGCAACAGCAGGACATATTTATTTATTCATTTACAATTGTTGTTTTGTATCTGTAATCTTGTCACTGTGACTTTTACTGTATTTGAATGTATGCGATTGGTGATTTATTATTTGTATGTTCTGATTTTAATTGGACTCCAGGAAGACTATTCTGCCGCTTCTGCGTCAACTAATGGGGATCCACAACTAAACATAAACAAACAACAATAAATAAACACACACACACACACACACATACACACACGTACACAAAGACACACAGACACACATACACACACACACGTACACACACACGTACACACACACACACACACACACACACATACACACACGTACACAAAGACACACAGACACACATACACACACACACGTACACACACACGTACACACACACACACACACACACACACACACACACACACACACACACACACACACACACACACACACACACACACACACACACACACACACACACACACACACACACACAACCACCCCCTGAGCCCGGAGAAAAGAATGACTGGTGCGTTGGGTCTTCACCTGGGAGGAGTGTGGCCGATGCACAGTGATGGGTGACTGCACCAGGAGCCAGCGTGTGTCACACCGGGGGTCATCTGAGGGGAACCAAACGTCATCCACTTCCCTCTTTGAGGTGGGTCTCGGTACTGTTTCAGTGTGGAAGGATGTGATCCACATAATTGTGAAATGGGAACGCACTCAGAGCCAAATGGTTCCTTGTCGAGTTTTTTTTAGTAGTAGGAGTCGGAAATCCATTTAGGTCTTGGCACGGTGCGAACCTTAACGCAGTGAAATGATCGAACTCATTTTGTAAGTTCACTTGTACTTTTATTTTAAATGCCGGTTACTTCCTGTTTCCTCCAAAGTCATACCCTTTATCAGTAGAGTCAGCATGTGAGAGTCTACTTCTGAAAACCGAACTAATTCCGAACTAATCGTGTCCAAATCCGTCTCCAAGTTACAAAGTCAGAGAAGTTTCATCATGGCCGTCTCTTAAACTCCATTCAAAAATGTTTTTGTTCTCGCTCCTAAAAAGGCCGTTCCTCTCCTGATTATGCCCGTACGGAGAGTGTCTTTAGCTGCAGTGGCTGTCAAAGTGCTACCTCAGCACCTCCTCCTCCTCATCCTCCTGGTTCTCCAGGAGATATCAGGCTGCTAACGAGGCCGCCGCGACCACCGCTCTCTCCCACAACAACGCTAATTGGTTTGGCTGCGGCTAATCTAATTGTTCACACAAGGTCAGCTACGGGAATCCATACAGAGACAATCCCTTCTCTCCCTCTGTGGCGTTCTCCCTCCATCCTCCGTCACCGTGACTACCTCCTCCTTCCCTTTCTCCCCCCCTCCGTCTCCCCCTCCAACGCTGCCCTCAGTGCCCTCACTGCCCTCCTTCTCACTTCCCTCCTTTCATTCCATCCTACCTCCATGCCTCCTGCCCTCTCCCTCTCTCCCTCTCTCCCTCCTTCCTTCCACCCCTCCTCCCTCCTCCACCTCATCCTCCCTCCCTGCAAGCCTCACCTCACTCTCTACCCTCCTCCCCTTCCTTCCCTCCCCCCTCAACCACCTCATCCTCCCTCCTCCCTCACCCACGTCATCCTCCCTCCCTGCAAGCCTCACCTCACTCTCTACCCTCCTCCCCTTCCTTCCCTCCCCCCTCAACCACCTCATCCTCCCTTCTCCCTCACCCACGTCATCCTCCCTCCCTGCAAGCCTCACCTCACTCTCTACCCTCCTCCCCTTCCTTCCCTCCCCCCTCAACCACCTCATCCTCCCTCCTCCCTCACCCACGTCATCCTCCCTCCTCCCCTGTGCCTCCCTCCCTCGTCCCCAACTCCCCCCTCCATGCTCCAGCTCTTATCAGCTCCAGAGGAGGAATCTTCGTCTGAAGTCAATTTGAGGATGAGGAGGGAAGACAAGATGAGGGTTTTATATGCATAAGGTTGCGCATGAAAGATGCAGCTGGATGTGTGTGTGTGTGTGTGTGTGTGTGTGTGTGTGTGTGTGTGTGTGTGTGTGTGTGTGTGTGTGTGTGTGTGTGTGTGTGTGTGTGTGTGTGTGTGTGTGTGTGTGTGTGTGTGTGTGTGTGTGTGTGTGTGATTTTCTAAATCACAGCATCTTTGTGTTGTAATATGATTGCATGAAATGGATATAATTTGACTAAAACTAGTTATTGTGATTATCACTGACGAATCTGGTCTTGTTCTCTTACCTCTCTCTCTCTCTCTCTCTCTCTCTCTCTCTCTCTCTCTCTCTCTCTCTCTCTCTCTCTCTCTCTCTCTCTCTCTCTCTCTCTCTCTCCTCCTCTTCCAGGGCTGGAGGATTTGGTGTCAGCAGCCAAGGACTCTGCCGTTCATCGCCCAGGGGCAATGCTGGCGAAGCAAAATACACACAACCACCATATATTCACTCTCTCTCTCTCTCTCTCTCTCTCTATCTCGCTTTCTCTTTCTCCGTCTCTCAGTCCCTCTGTCTCTCCCTCTCTCTCTCTCTCACTCTCTCATTTGCTATAAACCATTATTATTTCCCATTACCATTAGCCTCTCATTCATTCCGTCCAACCCTTTCTCTCCGTCTTTTTCTCTTCCTAGAATGCTAGAAGCGAGTCATCGAGGATCACTATAATAAAGTACGTCTGAACTTTGTGTCACTCATGCATTCAGGTAAAAGCCTGCTGGC
The DNA here is from genome assembly GCF_031168955.1 of Gadus macrocephalus. Lineage (NCBI taxonomy): Eukaryota > Metazoa > Chordata > Actinopteri > Gadiformes > Gadidae > Gadus > Gadus macrocephalus. The sequence continues at coordinate 2,119,104 of NC_082394.1, forward strand.
CTTGGGGATTACTTTCAAAACCTCCACCTCTGCGTGGCGCTACGATAAGGTGGAAACTACGAAAAGCTTTTAGCAAAGACACATAGACACACTACACAGCTGTTAGAACGCTTTTAGTGAAGTGAAGATCCAATCTGTCTAATCTCAACCGTCTAATAAGAATCGCCAATACCTGAAAGCAGACTAAACGTTTTGTATTAACTGGTGCAGCATTTTACTGGTTACATCACCACTAGGGCCAACCATGCACTTACGAAAACCTGTTTAAAAACCTTGACCAGTTCCACATATTACCGTATTTCTCTAAAGGCAGAGTGAAGGAGGGAAGTGTTAATAAGGTTACTTCTCCTGATACATGTCCAGCTGAACATTTCCTTTGTCTCGTTCTCTCCGTCATATTTCTACCGTTTTTTGGCTTCCCTTCACATAACCAATCCACCCCCACTCCCTGCCTTCCTAAAGGAATGTGCAAAAAGCCGACACGCAGCGATATTTAATAACATCCTGGGCTCCGCTGTGTCCTCAGATAAGACCGACCGGACTTACAATGGGCCAATTAAGACGTGTTACGTGAGAAAGGAAGATGGACAGTTTATCCTGACCTCTCATCAAAAGAGGGAGAGAGACGAAGCCAAGGGAATGAGATGAGCTCAACAGACAGGTGACATCGCAAATTTGTTTGCAATGTCGGTTTGCTTGTGTGCGTGTGTGTGTGTGTGTGTGTATGTGTGTGCGTGCATGTGTGTGTGTCCATGCATGTGTCTGTGTCCGTGTGTGTGTGCGTATATGCATGCGTGCGTATATGCGTGCGTGCGTGCGGGCGTGCGTGCGTGCGTGCGTGCGGGCGTGCGTGCGTGCGTGCGTGCGTGCGTGCGTGCGTGCGTGCGTGCGGGCGTGCGTGCGTGCGTGCGTGCGTGCGGGCGGGTGTGTGTGCGTGCGTGCGGGCGGGTGTGTGTGTGGGGATGTATGTGTGTGGATGGTGGTGGGCACACTATTCACGCAGCGTCGCTTGCACACCCCCTTGAGAGCAAGGGGGTGTTATTGGACGTAGGGGGGGTTAGTAGCAGTGAGCGTGGGGGGGGGGGGGGGGGGGGGGAGTGAGTCCCCCCCCCCCCCCCACCCCACACTCTTCCCTGGTGATGAGGTCTGCTCTCTATCGGGACAGAGATAGACCGCGTCAATGGAAACCAATTGGAGGCATCCAAGGGAAGACACGTTATTAACCTCTATTTACTGGATGGGGGAGAGGAGGGGAGGAGGAGAGGGGACAAGGGGAGGGGGGGGGGGAGGAGGAGAGGGGACAAGGGGAGGGGGGGCGAGGTCATCGGAGGAGAATGGAGGCTGGGGACGGAGGAGAGAGGGTGAGAGAGAGGGGGAGAGGGGAGAGGTGAGAGAGAGGGGAGAAAGGAGAGGGGTAGAGGGGAGAGGGGAAAGGGGAGAGGGGAGGACGATTCTGTTTAAGCAGCTGTTTAAGAAATAGATAAATCATTGCCTTTATGACTAAATACTGAAGTTTGACAGTCGTAAACTGAACTCTTAGCTTTAGCGAGCGTTTGAGGTCACTACAGGAAATCAAGCTCAGGAAACGAAAGTAGAAACAACCACAGGATGGACCTTTTTTAAATACATTTCCAGATGGAAGACTGAGAGACAGATCTATCCGTCTGTCTGTCTCTTGGTTCACCTGTTTAACTCTCTCTACATTTCTGCTCTCGATCTGTCTGTCAACCTGTCCATTCAACAGGCAAAGAGCATACGTCTGTCTGTCTGTCTGTCTGTCTGTCTGTCTGTCTGTCTGTCTGTCTGTCTGTCTGTCTGTCTGTCTGTCTGTCTGTCTGTCTGTCTGTCTGTCTGTCTGTCTGTCTGTCTGTCTGTCTGTCTGTCTGTCTGTCTGTCTGTCTGTCTGTCTGTCTGTCTGTCTGTCTGTCTGTCTGTCTGTCTGTCTGTCTGTCTGTCTTTGTATCTTTGTATCTATCTATCTATACATCCATCTATCCATCTTTATTTATATCCATCCATCTTGCTGTCCATCTTGTCAGTCTATCTCCCTCTCTGTCTGTCTCTGTCTGTCTGTCTGTCTGCCAGAATGTCTGCCTGACTGTCTGTGCGTCCGTCTGCTAATCGTATGCTACGTTGTGATGCATGCAGTTCCCATGGGTCCATCTGTCTGTCTACATGTCTTCCCCTCTGCCTGCAGTGAGGCGATCTTGCAGTCCAGGCAGTAACAGATGAGTTTCCTGGCTAAGCCTGTTGGTGTAATCACTTCCAGGTACTGGCTATTGGAAAACGTATGGAAATGTCAGTGCTGCCCGCTGTTCAGCTGCTGCTACTGCTGGGTCCTAGTGCCGGCCTACCACCCCATTAATCAACAGCACAGCAAGACAAGGGCCACAACACAGAAACAATCGCACCGCAAACCCAAAAGTGGTTTGAAAGAGGAGGTACACAAGTGGCATATTGAAGTTGGGCCTATTGCTGGCCCAGAATGATCCGAAACCCAAACCTGAAGTCATTACAGAACTTTCTGTGTTTATATTTTGGATAGTCCTTAATGTCTCTGTATCTGTGAATGACTGGCCTGTGACGCAGGCCTGCAGTTTTAAATCAAGCCTAGAGTGCACTTATGGAGAGACTTATACTGAGGATCAACATAGTCGTTTTCAGCATCAGTAGATGGTTTTGTTTAAGTCTGTAAGTCAGTAAGTTACGACAAAATACACGTTTATAAATCACTGGGAATATCTTTCCCTGTCTAAGTGTATATTACTGTAATACATCACCTTTTAAATAGTATTTCACGAACTTTGAGAATCATCAAAATCTTTTTTGAGCATTGCAGCAAAATGTAGTAGGCCGACTCTGAATAGCAAAGGAGTGGTACAAGCCTGTGTGTACAATAACTCTCTGAAATAAAGTGTAACACTGATATACAAATAGTGCCTCAAGCTATCTAGTCACTAGAGTTTCGAAATGAATTAGTCCAACTAATCTTGCCGTGTGTGTGTTTTAAATTTCCCCTTGTGTACTGTTGTGTAGAAATAGCACAGTGCACAGTCGGCTCCGCGATGCACGCTGTCGGGCCTTACGGAGAGCCAACACGAGCTTCCAAAGGATCGATGGCACATCGGCATGAGGCGGAGAAGCAGAAGAGAAGAGAGAAGGAACTACAGCTGCTTTATGAAACTAGATTAGAGCGGTGCAGACGGCCATCACCACGGCTCCTCCATCTTCCAGGCTGGATGCCGGGAACCAAACGTAATTACCACGTGCAGTCGGCACTTCATCATTTACATTGAGTGTAGAGCGCCGATAAATCGATATTCCAAACACAAAACCGCCAGGCAAAACAACAACACAAAGAGGAGCACAAGCACCACCACCTCGGACACAAACCTCCAAACTAAAGTCCTTGACACTCGCTTAACTCACTTAGTCACTTAGCAGCTTTAATTCAAAACCTCGTGCAGCAATGTTATTAAGACGCATGTCGTTTAAGAGCATGAAGAAGGGGGCGGGGCATCTTGCTCAAGGACGCCTTCAGCTAGACTCTGGACGTTGGCGATTGAAACCAGAACCCCCGGCCAGAAGACAACCACCCTAACGACTGCAATATCCCAACCCTCCATGGTCCTCGTTATGGACACGGGCGGAGGTATCTGTACACGCTGCATTCTCCGTCACGCGGCCGGCTGGAGTTCCCTCATCCATCCTCCCTTCCTCCCCCTGCACACATCATCTGTTTGGGACGCACAGGCCATACATCACCATGGCATTCGAGAGAGAGGGGGGGGAGAGGGAGAGGAGAGAGCGGGGGAGTGGAGGGGGGGATGGGGAGGCGAGAGAGAGAAGGGGGATTGAGAGAGAGGAGGAAGGGGGAGCGAGCAAGATGGAGGGAGCCGGAGAGAGAGAGAGAGGGGAGAGGTATAGGGGGAGTGAAGGAGAGAGAGAGGTGTGGAGAGAGAGTTAGAGCGAGAGGAGATGGAGGAGAAAGTGAGGGGTAGAGGTATAGAATGTGACGGAGAGGGAGGGAAGGGAGAGAGAGAGAGAGAGAGAGAGAGAGAGAGAGAGAGAGAGAGAGAGAGAGAGAGAGAGAGAGAGAGAGAGAGCGCGCGCAAGAGCACTGGCAAGAAGCAGCGAGAGAAAAACGAGGGACGGATAGAGAGAGAGAGGGAGCGAGAGAAGCTCTCAAAGTTGCATAAACACAGTGTCGCCCCGGCATCTGCCGAGTCCTTTTGATGGATGAGGACCTCACAGGAAACAGGAGAGAGAGGAGAATGGTGTTCGCTCACAAGAGGTGATGAGGGAACGCAGGCTGCTGCCCACTGTACCAAGGCCGCTGGGGGCTAAAGATAATAACCGCAGAGGGAACATTGATTAAAGCTGCTCCTCTAAACAATCTAGAATGTTCCGCGCCAGAGGCAGATTTAGTTTTTGGTTGTATCTGATACGAATCCTGTTAGTATATATGCTATTTTTTGTCTGCTTTTATCATAACGCATACGTTTCCTAGTGTGGGTGACCCCAATGGGAATGGAACCGCTAACCCTGACAGGACCGTGAAAAGGTTTTGTTGAAGTCGAGAGTAGAGAAGAGAGGCTGAATACTTTGACGGTAACTGTCGACGATTGTCACGAATCTCTGCAGTGGATTTGTGTTGGTGGATGACCTGTCACCTCACCTGTCCATGTGCAGATTGAGACTCTGTCAGCTGCAACGTCTCCACACAGCTCTCCATCTCATGTATTTCAATGAAAGTAACTCAGGCGAGCTAATGCACCACATGAGTTAAAAAGGCCTCTAGTACAACATCAAACATCAACGCTTTTAACAGTTGACCGCCTTTCACCAACCAATTACATTCCTTGGACGGCATACTTTTATCGGACGAGGTATGCTGTCTTTTCGAAGCCACTGATTGGTTCTTCACCAGAGGAAACATCTGCAGAGACCTGTCGACACATGAGACGCGCTCACTTCACAGGAAGCGGCCTCCACCGCCGGTGGCTGCTGACTTGTTCTTCACATGCTGTTTCTCAGAAGCCCTTCACAGGATGTATGCCGTAGACAGCCGCGGCACATGCTATGAAGCACGTGCCATGAAGGGCATGCCTGCAGCATGTTTCCCATGCGCAGCGTGTTCCCTAGAGAGAGGCAGCCATCCCCGAAGAGAATCCATTCCACACACAAAGTGTCTATTCCAACACGCTCACTCCAAATAAACATTCACAGGTCAGAGAGAGAGCGGAGAGAACCGCAATCATTCTCCTCGTCCTGAACCGCCGTCGTTCCAACAGAATCCCCCTCTGCGATTTGTTAATCGCTTGTTACCATGGAGACGCACAGCCAGAACGGCGGCACATGGAGACACAGGACAGCGCGGGAGCATCTAGTGGTTGTGTGTCTCTCACCCAGAGAAGAAGTGACTGCAGCTCGTTATTCAACCGGGCCTGGTTGGTAAAGGTAACAGGGTTGTTCCGGAGCTGTGGTTCCTCCTGGTATCTACTGTGACACACTCAGAGGAGGGCTGGGATTGCTGTCAAAGAGGTGTCTGTTAGATGATCAAACTGGCGGTACCAGTGAAGTCCAACTTTGGGCTTTGTGATGACAAAAAACAAAACTATTCTTCCCCAAATGTTTCTGCAATGCAGCATCTGTTCAACTGAAAGCTGTTGTCATGTCCACGGGGTCTTGAGATTCAAACATTGTAGACAAGTTACATAATTGCATGAACCATTTACACCATCACTTTCGCATGAGATGAGGCGGACTTGAATCGATCTAATCTGTGAATCTAACATTTAAATGGATTCTGGGACATGGAGATAAGCATGCTTATGTAGGTTTTTATCTGCCTTCATTTTAATTATGAAAATCTCTGCGCTTACATTTCGGATTATTCTGTTTTGGATTTGAGCTGTGGTTCGACGCATTCATCCTATCGTCGACAAGCCCACAATACAAGACCAGCTCAAATCCTAACGGTTTGAGTGCCCACCTGTTTCCTCCTCTTCGCCCTCAAAGCTCATAGGCACACTGGCATGGAAAGACTGACTGCACAAATGATATATCTCATGGGAGACTCCATCTACACTAATCTATACGTCAGTTCTACACACACACACCTGTGTGAGCGGTAATGACTTGCTGGGGGGATGGAGCCCTTAAGGAGGAGTGCTGTGTGCATGGAGAATAATAAAAGCTTGGTTTAGGACTGCGGATGGTGGTGGTGGTGGTGGTGGTGGTGGTGGTGGTGGTGGTGGTGGTGGTGGTGGTGGTTGAGGAGGGGGTTATGGATATGGTGGGGATGATGGGGATGGTGGGGTGGGGGTGGTGGTAGTAGTGATGATGGAAGTGGTGGTGGAAGTGGTGGAGGCGGAGACATGAGGGTACTCTAAACAAGAGTACACTCCACAGAGCTTCTGCTGAAATCCTGCTCATGCTGTTGTTTTATTCTGCCTCTTTGGAAAGAAGGACCAGGGGGGGGGGGGGGGGGGAGTACTTTACTTTATTGCGGATGGAAACAATAGGCATTAAATGAGCCTCAAATATTGTTCCCTCTTCAGCTGAGCATACTTAGTGACACACACACACACACAGCCTATCTAGCAAACTCAATATGAAAAACCATATAGACGCTATGCTAGGCTGCAGCGGCTGTAGTGCAACGTTAAAACTGTCTCTGATGCGACTGGAAGAAGTGCTTCAGGGAGGACGATCGATAAGAGAACAAAGTGTGTGTGTGTGTGTGTGTGTGTGTGTGTGTGTGTGTGTGTCTGTGTCTGTGTCTGTGTCTGTGTCTGTGTCTGTGTCTGTGTGTGTGTGTGTGTGTGTGTGTGTGTGTGTGTGTGTGTGTGTGTGTGTGTGTGTGTGCGTGTGCGTGTGCGTGTGCGTGTGCGTGTGCGTGTGCGCGTGCGCACGCGTGCGTGCGCGCAGACGACTACTCAAGCAGACATTCATGTGGTGTTGCACCCTTAATGTGTGTGTTTGCGTCTAAATGTATGCTCCTTGTGTTAGTGAATGTGTGTTGTGTGTTTACGCGTCTGCTCGATCCCTGGGTGAATGAAGTGTGTCTCCTCCTTTAACACGGCACGGCGCAGAGACAGCACCCTGTCCTCTGTCTCCTAAGCTCCCTGTTCACACGTTCCTCCGCTTCATCCACTCGCTCCTAACTGTGTGGCCTTCATAAACTTTAGCAACTAACTTCCAGAATGTGTCGTCAGCTCGTTCTATCTTCCTCCCAACCTTGGCACCGACACTCCGCCGGGGGGGGAAACCCTTGGTCTACCCTAGAGAGGGGGGGGGGGGGGGGGGGGGGGGGGGGGGTTGGGAGAGAGAAGGCGGGGGGGTAATGGCTGAGGCTGAGGAGGGAGAACGGCCGGCGAGGTTCCCCGGAGTACCGGGCCCGATGTGAAAGGTACCGCTTATGAGGTCACTGCCTCTTCTGAGGACGCGGCGGTGTGTAAGGACGAGGGACGTCACCGGGAGAGATCATGTCCCTGACAAGAGCGTACCCTGGCAGACCTGGGAGTACATCGGGAAGGTTCTGGCTTTGTAGCCCGGTGACAGCAGTCTCTCTGTTTGCGTTCTTGGACAATGTTGCCTAACCCCTATCTGGTCCTCATTTTTTATATCGATTTATACTAAGTCTGATAAATGACTTGAGTCGTATAAGGGTGATGTTCTATATCCGCAATCCAAACAGGCTATGAGGGCCAGATATGACACAGCAGGGCTGTGACTTGATGGTAACCAGTTTATACTGCTTTCTTTGAACGTAGATTAACAGGCCTGGTGTCACTGTTTGTCTGACTTTTATTGCACAACTGTTCAGAGTTGGTATTCGGATCACGAAAATGTCCTGTTTTAGACAAAGTTAAGATGAAGGGCATTTAAAAGAAAATAACTTTTGACTTATATTCCAGTAACTTTTGTGCAAAGTGACTTCCATTGAATGCAGATACTTGCAGGTGAGAGTTAGGCATGCTGTATTTTAAAGGAGGCCTTGAGACTTAAGGGTTTCAAATTCATATCCTTCTGGCTTGGATTCATTCAGAAGTATTTGTTCAATTGCTGGGTCACTTATCGGTTAAATACAGATTACAAACATGCAAATATTTATACAAGCTCCCTCTTGACTGTTCTGAATCCCATCCCTATGCCCACATCACCTACAGTAGCCTGCACAAAGAATCCCTTAAGTACTTAAAACCAGAGGATTAGTGCTACTGTCACTGTTTCTTGAGATGCTAAGTACAGCTTTCACTTGAAGCTGTCCCACTGGAACGGGAAACAGCTGATGCTAGAGACGTATCCATTAGTGACAGGTGGATTACGAACGCTGTGAATTGGGATTTGACGGGGAGAAGTGTGTTTAGCGGTGACTGTAGAAATGAACTGTGTCTGTGTGTGTGTGTATGTGCGTGCGTGCATGCGGGTGTTAATACGAGTGCATGTGTGTGTGTTAGACCCTCGCATATGCCTCCGTACGATCCTTTCGACCTCTGTGTGCGAGGCGAGCATGCTTCAGGAAAGCTGCCGTGTTCTGTAAGACTACATTACCCACGAGGCCCGGCTCTTGTATGTGTTTGCCGTGCTTGGGGAGCCATCGCCCGCCTCCACTGCCTTCATGTTGTTGATGAGATCCGGGTTGTTGCGTACTCGTGTTTTCGTCGGCCCGCGTCAACAAGGAGGCGTTTTTGACAGACAGCCGCGGTCTCGGCGGTGAACGCCGCTCGTCTCTTGAAGCGCCGCCTCTGATCACATCAGGAACATACGAGGTGGTGGGCCGACACCGGGGGGACGCGCTCCGCCCCCAGGTCTGTCCATCCACCTCCCCCCCCGCCCACCGCCGGCTTCTGAGGGAGGAACGAGGGGAAAACTCGACTGAAGAACCCAACTGGATCAGGGATCAAGGCCTCGGAGAGAGGCTCGGGCTAATTAATGATTAACTTTACAGGAGTCTTTCTCTCACCCTGCAAAAAATAACAGCCAGGCATCAGATAGGTCAGATTTAAAAGAGTTCTGACAGAATGTGTTTAAGGAGAGTAAGAGTTTACCAAAGTCTGGTCCTAGATGTACTTCTATTTAGCGCGCTGCCTCTACCCCAGTCAGGTATCAAACCCTCATGACAAACCGCAGCTCTCACTCAGTACAGTGTTAAGCAATTCGCCTTTAACCCATCCAACCCCACACCAACCAAAATGCAGTGTACCAACACTGATAGCATTATTGCTATTCACCTGCTGCAGTGATACTCATTGCTCCAGCGCTAGCATTAATGCTAATCACCTCTGGCAGTGCTGCTCAACGCTCCACTGTAGCATTAATGCTAATCCCCTCTGGCAGTGGTACCCAACGCTCCAGCGCAGCATCAGCGTTGTCCCGGCGACCGGGCCGCCACCAGAGACCTGTGACAGTTCTACCAAGCAGAACCCAGAACCAGGCAGCCATTCCATCATCCCGTCGCCCGCAGCCGGGCTTCTCCAAGGAGCAGGAGACCCGCTGACCGACGTCGCCAGGTGGCCCACATTCTGACCCACATAGCCAGGAGGAGATGCCAGCTGGCCCGGGGTGGACCAGAACCCCCCCCCCCCCCCCCCCCACCCACTGAGACCCAACCAGTCCCCCCACCCTTGGACCCAACCAATCCCCACCAACCAACGCCACCCCCCTTGACAAGACCCCCCCCCCCCAACTCCATCCCTCTGGCCCCTACTATAACCCCTACGACACTCCGCAAGACCCAACTAGTCCCCCCCACCCCCCCAATGTCACCCCTCTGGTCCCAACCAGACCCCCCTCACCTCACCTCACCGCCACACCCCTGGACCCAGCTCGACCACCCCCAGCACCCCCAAATCAAACCCCCCTGGACCCAACCAGACCGAGACCCAACCAGACCAAGACCCACTATAAAAACACCTCCAATACACAGGAGTCTCTGGGGCTGGCTCAGCACCAGCGACCCAAGCCCACTTCAGCCCTGTAGTGTCTTCCATTGCAAGGTTACGACGGGACGCCAAGGGAGCAAACCCACCAGCGGCACAACCATTAGATCAGGACACAAAGTACAGCGGCCCCATAAAACCCCATGGAGACCGGAAATAAAGTAGTGCAGGCAGAGCATTAAAGAGAGGAAGCTGGGGACATACTCCCCGTTTGGTGGTCGCTCGGATCCGAGGCCTCGTGTAATACTGTAAGTGTGTATTAATGCGTCTTTGCATTCCTGAGCACCGGTGTGTACCTTGGGACTATATTTAACTAATAGCGTAGTACTATAGGAGATATCCATTTTACAACCCGGAGTATAACGAGGTAGGCTAACCAATGGTTGGTATTATAGTAGATATATGTACTCAAACCAGGAGTAAAGCAACGCAGTATTCATTATCGTTGAGAACAGCTAAGTTTGCAGGGATCCAAAACTAACTGCAGTGTTCATCACCATGGCTACCAGGACCCCCCCGCCTCCCCACCAACACACCTGATAACAGGGTTAACTAAAGAAATGCTGTTGAGGTGTTAAAAATATCGGTGTTGAGGTGATCAATCATAAGGATCGGGCGGAACACATTGATGATTTATTGATTTGATACAAACTTAACAACTTAGGAGGAGTTTGAAAAGAGGAATTTCGGTTAGAAAATAAAACAAAAACAGTCACCAGAGTAGTTGAGTCACCTTGAGGCTTCAATGAACACAGTGGAACTGTTAGGAGAAGGTTAAACAAACAATCATAAAAATAAACAAACTGATATTTTGAGGACATGCCTTTCGGTGTTCTCCCATCTGCATCCACCTCATACAAATATTGTGCGTGAATTTAACTGTGCACACCTACTGATTGAATTAATGCGAACAAATGCGTGATGAAAAATTAATTGTTAAGCAGAAGTGACGGATAAAGTAGCAGAGTTTAGTAGCATGAACTCGCTGTGGGGTAGCTTTGGGGGTTGGACAGTTAATAAGAAACGTCGTAAGTTATCGGACATAATGCAATTTTGACATCTCTGAGATGTCAGGGTGGAAATGATTGAGCTGTGACTTGTTCTGCGAGTTACTTTCCATCAAAATGTCACCTGAAATAAAGTATGACATCTGTTATAAAACCCACGTTCTTGTGGTGATCCTGCCCTAGCCTGTGGTTAGCGCAAGCTAGCTTACGTCTTTTCAAATCTATGGGGAACTCAGCATGGAGCTCTATCCTGCTGTCCGATTGGGAGCAGAAGTCTCTGGGATTTCCATCAGTTTTGGGGCTCAGGATAGTGTACTGGCTAAGGAAGTCGACACAAAGCCTTGCTTAAGGTGCTTTCACAGTGCCCAAACCAAAGCTAACAAAAACCAACATCAGGTCAGTGGGGAATACCCGATGTGGGTTGCTGGCTGTTGTCAGGAGAAGTTGTCTCTTGGCAAACATGTGGATATTTCTTGGGCCAACTTCGTCCCACATTCTGTCATTGTGTGTTGGTATTTGTTTGTGTGCGTCTTAGACAGACTTGCTTTTGTCCATGATGCCCAGAAGCCACCTGCAGTCAAGCCTTGAGCACCCTTTATCAGCTCATAAAACAGCTGTGTCTGGATTCACTGTCGACTGTCCGTGGAATGATCAGATAGTCAACATAGAGGAAGAAGAAGAGAGGCAGAAAGGAAAGAGATAGTGATAAAAAAAAAGTGTGAATGAAAGTGGAAGTGAGAGTGTGTCAGGGGCTAGACTCCAGAGTGAAGATAAGACAAGATAAGAATAACTTTGTTTCATCCCATCCATGAGAAATTTACTTGTTACAGCAGCCTATGGAATATGAAAAGATGCAATAATAAAAGAAAGAAAGTTATAGTCCAGCATACATAAAAAAAATCCCACAGTGATTACAATGCCATGCCCCAGGCATAAATGTACACACCCAAAGGTTACACAGCAGTTGAGGCTAAAAGTTCCTTCGATACAGAACGAATACTTAATTTTCACGGTACGTTTCATGTACGTTTCATGTTCAGTGGAAAATGCACATCATTTACATTGAAGTGATTCCAGGAAGTTTTTAGTATCAGAAAAATGTTTCATAATAGCTGTGCTATGGAGTCTTATTGCTGATGGAATAAAAGACCAAGAAAGAAGCAAGAGCGTTACAGAGGGGAGTGAGAGGAAAGTGAAAGTGAAAGTGTGAGTGAGAGTGAGAGTGTGTCATCCCCTGGAGGTGGTGGGATCCAGGGGGAGGAGAGGGGGGCGGAGGCAGGCCTTCACGGCCGGTGAGCTGGTACTTTAGGACCCGTCAGCCGCTCCTCTCTCCAGCCTGTGATGTAATAATGCGTCGGGACAATCACCTCACCCAGCTCGTCAACATCCGGCTGTCACTCACTACCCAAGCCTTTTGTTGCTCGTGCCATCCAGTGTGTGTCTGTGTGTGTGTGTGTGTGTGTGTGTGTGTGTGTGTGTGTGTGTGTGTGTGTGTGTGTGTGTGTGTGTGTGTGTGTGCGTGCGCGTGCGTGTGCGTGTGCGTGTGCGCTTGTGCGTGTGCGTGCGTGCGCGTGTGTGTGCGCGCGTTTGAGAGAGAGCGAGAGTGTGTATTTGCCCCGCCCCTCTAACCATCACATGACCCTGATCGCTCGGTGTTCCGGCCAATGTCTGTCTCTGCTGCGGTAAAACGGTTTGAGAGCTAAAAGATCATGTCTTGCAAAATAGTGCTTAGTATTGTGTAGCATCTTATCCTACTTAGCTTTGTTGTATACAGGGAATGGGTTAACCTATCCATTCTTAGTGCTTGGCACTTGGTTCTATGAACATCCTTACTGTACCGACAGCAATATAGGCTATTGTTTCTCTTTCTTCTGACAATTTTTGTAAATTGCTTTGGATAAAAGCGTCTGCTAAATGCCCTTAATGTAAATGTAAAAGATGAATTATTACCGGGCTAAAATGTCAATGTTCACAGTGAAAAGGCAGAAGGAAGACAATGAAAATCGGCGATTCAACAGGGAGTGGACTGTGAAATACCTCTTTAGTAAGGCTAGCACAGTAACAATAGAAACCAACCTGAGAAGGAACTGCCTCATGCATCACTCCAGCTTCAATGGCGGATATCCGATGGGGGGGTAGCTAGAATGGCCCGGTATGGTTTGGATCAAGAGAGGAGGACAATTCCTCACTAGATGTTGCATGGCAAACAATCGAGACAAGACGGAATGTCCGTGAAGATGTAGTGACCGATAAGCTGAACAATGCCAACGTCCGACACATCCATTAGAAGAGTCGATGCTCTTGCAACAGAGGCATTCAAAGAGTTTTTATTTGTGTTGTTGTGCTGTCTTGTTCTGTGTGTGCTCTTGACACTGTAAGGCGACCTAGAGTATGAGAAAGGCGCTATATAAAATAAACATATTATTATTAGTAGTAGTAGATGACGTCACAGTCCGTAACATGGAGCAGATTTGGGCGTTTCTGTACGATATACGATTGACAGAGAGGGTTTTGAGATGCGCTTGGACATCTGTTGAATGTAATTAACAGGATCACTTGCGGCATGATGTATTTATAAATCAGGCCATTTCTGCTGAATGGTAATAACATCATCACTCGAGTTATGGCTGAGGCCATTTATTTTGATTGTTAATTTGAATTATATGAATGTAATGAATAATAAGACTACTTGAGGGCAGATTTGAACAGGTTCAGTGTTAAAAGGTTCAATGCCTTACAATCTCAAACATTAATTAAATCACTTTTTGAATTTATATTTCAATTCATTGAAGCAGTGTGCGAATTAAGGGGGAGTAGGGGGAGCTATAGCTCCCCTAGTGGTGACATGAGCTCCCCTGGAAACATGGTTTGTGAAATTTTGGGGGAGCTCTAAAATATTTATATGATATCCAAATAAATGCTATTTTGGGCATGTCTTTCTAAAAGGTGTAAAATAAGTGAAATAAAATTATATTTTGAGTTTATGATTCATGAAAACAACGTAGCCTAATGCTCGTCATTATTGCCGCTCGAAGCGTGGGGGCGCTGTCTGCAGCCCCACTACCCAATCACACAAGCTTGTTTAGTTAACTTGCTTAAAAGACTGTCACCTGTGCGCCATTGTTGCTGACATGTCTAAAAAAAGAAAGCAACTCACCTTGGGCGATTTCTATAAAAAGACGCCCAAACAAACTGAAAAAGAGGACCAGCCGTCTGTAGCTGGTGGTAGCACATCGGACGTTGGGACTACTACAAAGCCGAGAGAAGAGGCAGCTAACGTTAGTTCTAATATTAACTTGACCACTATCGTTAACGTTACTGTGGGGGCTAAAGAAACAGAACAAGACGAGCCAAGAGCCAAGAAGATAGCCATAGTAGTAGTCAGGTTGGTCTGAAGCACTCCTTTAACCTTGAGCAACTCTGCAACTTCCAAAAAAATATTTGATTTATTTTACAATTCAAAAATGAACCAAACTTTCTTCAAAATTAAGGAAATGATACTGGGAAACGAATAAACCATTATAAGTAACGAATTAACTTAATAAGTGATCGAAATACTTTTATCAACCACCCCCCCCCCCCCCGCCGCCCCCCCCCCCCAGCTCCCCCGGAGACCGTGGTATAATTCGCACACTGCATTGAAGGAATGTAATACATGATCAATCACACAATAGTGAAACACATGTAGAACTGTATGTTCCAACTGCCCTATGTTGAATGTTAGGGAAAAGAATTATGAATAAACACTCTATGCACAGAATTCAGGGTATTTAGTGTCGTTGAGCTTTTTATTTTTTTGTCACATGTAAGTGCTTTAATTACTCCTTGTTTCCGGAAGGTAGTTGCATAGCGCAGTGTGGAGTCGGTAGTACGTATAGTGTGGTGCAATGTGTATGTAGAGTGCAGCAGAAGCGATGTATCCTAGGGAGACAGGACCTACCTCTGCTCATTGGTCCACAGAACTGACAGATGCTGCTGGTATGCTTTGCTGAATACAAGTCGACCTCCTTTGACTTTGTGTGTGTGTGTGTGTGTGTGTGTGTGTGTGTGTGTGTGTGTGTGTGTGTGTGTGTGTGTGTGTGTGTGTGTGTGTGTGTGTGTGTGTGTGTGTGCATCTTCTTGTTTGTAAGTATGTGTGTGTGTCTATATGAGAGCGCACGTGCACATACACATACAAACCACACGCAGACACACAGAAATTGCTCATGTTGACTACACACTCAAGCATTCTGTATAAAGATGGAGGAGGCAGTCTGTAAGAAGGCAACACAGTGGGAACATTGTCAGTGCATCCCTGACATATGGCCCGACTCATTTGTATAATTAGCAGGAACTGAGGTAACACTAATGAGTGAAAGCTGCTGCTTGGATGAGCTAAGACCAAGAGGCCAAGATGCATGATGGGTAGATCCGCCTAGAAGTTGGTAGAGTCCACAGGCTGGACTGGTGGACTGATCCTGCTATTACATTCCTGGGTGGCCGGACATTTAGGCCCAATCCCATTTCTACCCCTTACCCCTTCCCCTTACCCCTCCCCCTTGTTTTGAAGGGGGAGGGGTAAGGGTAAGGGGTAAGGGGTAGAAATGGGATTGGGCCTTAATGTCACTATAGGGTTCATTGTTTTTTTGGAATATCGTGATGGTCCTTCAACATCGCGCTTCTGGCGGAATAACAGAAGCCCTTTAAGCGTGACTTTCTAACCCAGAATCCTCCCCAGGCTGACTCCATGACGGCATCGCCCACCGATGAGTTACAGTCGTCCACTGAGAAGGTATGAACTGCCAAACCTGGCACTTTATTCCCTTCTGGGATGAAACAAAAATCATCCTCTCTCCTCCTCAAATATCAGTGTCTCCTAGATAAAACATACATAAATCGAGGGGGAAAGAAATGAATGCTCGAAAAACTAAAACACACCCGACTCAACATAGTCTCACGCCCCCTCCCTGGGTCTCCCACAGACTCGTCAAACTTGATGAACTTCCTCCTCTGGATCCTCTGTTCCCCAAACTTGAGCTCCCTACGTGCAGACGCTTCCCCCCATGACGCTGCGTCTCCCGTGGCACGCGGCAGCTCCAGGAAGTAGACGGACCCCCGCCGCCCGCGCAGAAGATGCGTCGGCGAGGTGCATGGTGGGGGGACGGCAGCTGCTGCGCCTTTCATCTACACCCCCCCTACCCCACACACTCACACACACACACACACACACACACACACACACACACACACACACACAGACACACACACACACACACACACACACACACACACACACACACACACACACACACACACACACACAGACACACACACACACACACACACACACACACACACACACACACACACACACACACACACACAGACACACACACACACACACACACACACACACACACACACACACACATATGTAAATGCACACATACACACAACCACACAACCTCTCAGACACACACACACACACACACACACACACACACACTCACACACACACACACACACACACACACACACACACACACACACACACACATATGTAAATGCACACATACACACAACCACACAACCTCTCAGACACACACACACACACACACACACACACACACACACACACACACACACACACACATACACACACACTCACTCACATACACACATATGCACACACACACTCTCCTCTGCGTGCCGGGGAAAAGAATTGGGACCTCCCGGTTCCTTCTAGAACAAAGTGGGAAGCCTTTGTTGCCAGAGAATGTGATACATGGAGGTTAGGAGCGCTACACCTGAACCGGGCGTGGGAGACACAAGAAGGAGAAGTCAACGGGAAGCACCCCGAAATCGACCCTCGATCGACCCCAAACAGACTCTAACAGGATGCACTTGCTTCAGGAGGGGGGCTTGGGGGGAGGGACAGGACAGTGAGACAGGAAAACCAAGGGTTATTCAAGGTATTGTTAAGGAAATATGATTATTTTAAAACGTAAGGAGGAGAAGCCGACTAAATTAAATCTCCAATGGGGAAAAAGTGGTTTAATTTTTTGCCTTCAGGTACTTTGTTAGACACGCACACACACAGACACACACACACAGAAAGGACAGACTATAAAACAGCATTTGTATTTATTTTTGCTCCCTATCCCA
The DNA here is from genome assembly GCF_031168955.1 of Gadus macrocephalus. Taxonomy (NCBI): domain Eukaryota; kingdom Metazoa; phylum Chordata; class Actinopteri; order Gadiformes; family Gadidae; genus Gadus; species Gadus macrocephalus. The sequence continues at coordinate 2,136,202 of NC_082394.1, forward strand.
CAAATACACACACACACAAACACACACACAAAAACAAACAATAGGTGAAGAAACAGCAAATTGCCGTCAGAAAAATGAAACGTTTTAAGGCCCAGTATAAAGCTCTCTGGTAAGCACAAAATGTGTCCTGGTTACTTGTGGACAGAACACCCGTTTCCACAGCAACATTAAAGTATTAAGCAAAGAGAACGGAAACAGTAAATACTTTTTGAACCATTTTACGTTCCACATTTGGGAACAGATATGCTGTAAAATGTGGCCGGCCGGTTTGCTGTTAAAAAGATAATTGAATTTCTTTACCACGGTAGCTTTTGTAGACACAATGGGCCCAGAGAGAAAAATAAGTTGGTTACTAGTTTGTTACTTTGTTACTTCCAAAAGCTTTTCTTGAATGTACTTTCTTTTACTATATCTGTAAGGCAGGTAATAAATAGCTTTCTAAACTTTTCCCCAAACGTAATATCATGAGGTATAGATGATGTGTTTTACTCATTGTATTAGGGAGTGAAACAAAGTCAATAATCAATGGTGACAGACACACAAAAGCTGACGCTACTCCTTTATAGACAGGAAGATTCAAGATCACTTCTGAGGGGATATGTTTACACAGCACCTGTCGGGTTCTAATCCTGTCAATATTGAACCCCTACAGGTCTAGCTTTATGCAAACCTGCAAAAAAACCTTGATCCATGGGGAGCTCTGATGACCTGTTTGTTCAACACAGTCTTACTCCGAGTTCGTCAAAAATCGACGCTTGTTCAGCGGCTTTTGGTGTTAACAGCTGAGGCAGAGGGTGTCCTTGTGGTTTTCAACTCATTACAATGTAATCCCTCCAAGGTGAACAGTGATAAGTACATAACCCTAACCCTAACCACTCCTAACCTAACCCTAACCCGTTTCAGTGCTAAATCAAATAACCAATCGAAGGAGAGCCCTTCTTACCAATCAGAGGCGAAAAAGGCATTACTTGCCCCTACTATCGTACGAAAAAAAGATTTGCGGGAGCGCTTTCCCTGGGTGTCAGACATCACCTCGGGGGAATTTGAAAGGGAGTTGAAATCCCCTGCGTCGAATGAAGATGCACAAGGACACCCTTTGCATCAGCAAAGGGTGTTAAGGCCAAAAAAGCAACTGAACAAGCGTCGAATTTTGACGAACTTGGAGTGAGACTGTGTTGGTTTGTTTCCACTCAGTCTTCCCTAACATCCAGGGGTTCTGACCTGTTCGGATCCGCTCCTCCTGGTTGGAGTTATTCGAGTAAACAGGTGTTAGCTTATGATAAGCGCATGCTTTTTATTGTTGATATATTCTCCCCAAGTTTCATTGTTGTGGAAAGTAAAGAAGGTTTGCCATCTTTTTACGATAATGGCCGCCCTCCAGGAACATCCCAACAGTACAACCAAAAGCGAAAAAGTGAAATTGGTTTTGAAAACCGTTCTTTTAAGATCCAAATATATATACGTATAGATATTTAATAGATATTCACGCTCTGAACCACAGCGATCTGAAGCAGGGAAGTTAAGCATCGATCACTGATAGGAGTTCAGTGTGCCTAGCGGTGTTTGGCTGCCCGGGACTCCTCTCTATTAAACCTCAGCAGTCGTCCGAAGACACTGAGCACAAGCCTAATAGCCCCAGTAATCATTTGTCCGTGTGGTTCTGTTTTGGCCACATTAGAGAAATGGACACCCTGCTGTGAAGGACACAACAAAAAGCATTATGGTCGGAAAGTTCCATAAGAGAATATAAGGTCATCGCATTTGTTGTTCATGTTCAACGAAGCAAACCACCCAAGCAAGTCTGCTGTGGACCGAACCGGGCAGAGCGACAAAGAGAAGGTCCTGAAACGGCAGAACATTATAAGTAGTTCAAACACTGAAGTCATTGAACTGAGGCTGAACTGTGATTGGTTGAGAGTCACAGTGGGCACCGGGGGGATAATCAGAAACCAAAGGAGGAAAATGGAAGCCCTTAATTCTGACGAGGCCTTTATTGTAGGCTAGGTGGTCAGGAGTATGGGCAGCTCTTACAGCAACAAAGGGACCGGTATGGGGAATTATCACCATCGTTTTAGGTTCTGAGGTAATATCTTTCTTTTTAATCTTTCCACCTTTATCCATAGTAAATCATAATTACAATCTTTAAAGGATCACTCTACGACGATTCGTTTTGTGGGTTTCATGTTCTGTATTTTATTCCATAATAAAAATCCATTTTAGAAAAAGGACACAGGAAAACTACAAAGAATATAAAAGTAAATTAACTAATGTAAAATCTAGCGGATTTAGACACAAAAAAAAGAATAGGTATTTTTAAACAAAGGAATATGAATGTAAACAACAGATTAAATCTCAGGCCTGCAACAATCCAAAATACTCTGAGGAATAGAGAAAGACACAGAGAGATATCACCTTCACAGCCAGGAGCACACTCATGGAGTTTGCTCTGAAGTCTTCATCTTACACAATCGGAATTCCTCTCTCTCTCTCTCTCTCTCTCTCTCTCTCTCTCTCTCTCTCTCTCTCTCAAGCTCCCTCTCGCTGCACAGCTCTCTCTACGTGCATTGGTGTTAAAGTCCAAACAATTAGGATCTCCGGTGTGATGATGCCCTATCTGCCGCCTTATCAGCTCAGCGCCCAGGGGGTTGAGAAGGTAGGGAGAGATAGACCCTCTGCTCAGCACAGGAGGTACCGAGATGATACAGCCGGCAGCCCGATAAGTGAAGGCGAAGATAACGGATCAGGGGAGAGAGATTCTGAGCCGCAGGGTCTCTATCTGATAGGGCTTTGGAAAAATACTCCTCTTCTCTCTGCTCTCGGCGCGACCTGTTGAGTCTGAATGGAAGAAGAGGCATTTAAAAAAGAATTCGCCGGCTGAATTGTTTATCTGGACGTTCAATCATATCTGATTCGGCTGCTGCTTGTTTTATGGTGTTTATTTTACTTTCG
>NC_082394.1:2144150-2145695 GCF_031168955.1 Gadus macrocephalus
AAGGCATAACTGTTTATGTCTGTTAGGATTATGACAAAAATAATGATATCATAGTCCTCAAATACACACACACACACACACTCCACACACACGTGCACGAACACAGACTGCACACACGCGTGCACTGACGCAGACGTTTCAAGACAAATGCAGCGCAGGACACCGCATACACCAACACATTCTCACTCCGAACGCGTCGATTTTTGACGAACACGCACGCACACACATGCACGTGCATACACACACTGCACACACGAGGATGCAGACGTTTCAAGAAAACGGCAAGATCGAGATAACAGCCCCGCCGTCGACAAACTCTCCCAGCTGAGACGTTATGTCTATCGTAGACAGTACCCAACTCCTTGAGCATCCTGCAATGTCTTGCTATATTGATATCCCCCCCTCCCCCCTTCCGACCATTTTAACTCTCCCAGTTAAGACGTTCTGCCTATTGACTGTAGAAATTGATAAAATAAGTGAAGAGACAATTTCTCACGTCGACAACACAAAGGCAGGTCATTTATTTTATCATATAAAGACTGATTCGATTCAATCTACAATCTGCAATCTTGCCCTCAGATGCCCCCCCCCCCCCCCCCCCCTCGCCTTTCTCCTTCGTCTTTTGCAATTTGTCCCTAACTCATGCTCCCATCTTTCATTGATCGATGCTTCAGATGTTGTGAATGCAACGGAATATACAAGGGCATAGATCTGTGTGGGGACCAGGGGACGTGTCCCCACCACGTGTCCCCACCAATGTCAAATGACGACGTGTCCCCACCAATATTGAGGTTGAAACGACAAAAAAAGCCCCTTATGCGGTACACCAAGGGTTAAATGCCCACTTCGGTACCGCCTCCCAACATACGTCTTCCTTTTTACACTGCCCAGCCGGTTCGGTCGCGGCTTCTCGTAAGGAAAGTTCCTCTGCGTCTTTCACGTATATCGCATCATCTCTCCCCGTCTTCGTTCAATGCGCCTGCATCACCTTCTCCCTGATGGTCTGCAGCTCGCGGTTTTCACTGTCTTATCTGATCATCACTGGTTATCATTTGCTTATCATGAGGGTACATCGAGGTGCTAGCTCAAGCCGGCAATTGACCTCGGGCAGCATAAACGCGTGGACCACGCCGGGGAAAAGGTGCGCATAAGACGGGCATATTTGGCAGTGTAAAAACATCTTTGAGAACAGATCTGTTTTATGGTGGAAAGAATCTTTGTCTTTGCTTACCAAGCAGATGTGTACAATTGGAATGGTGCTATACAAAATGTTTTACTGCATATGCATCAGCAGATAATGAATCAAACAAAGTTAAAGTGCGCCGTGCATCATACGTTATTGCATTTAGTGTGTGTGTTCTTCATATGCGGACATCGATGTCCGCATATGAAGAATCAAGTGTGAATCACCCTCAGGGTCGAATCTTCTGATATACAAATGCGGCGAACTTAAAATTATAATGCTTGCTTCATAAAGTAAGGAGAAAATTATTATGCTTGCTTCGATTACGTAACAAGTGACCCAATTTATTATACATTGTAATC
>NC_082394.1:2145795-2150795 GCF_031168955.1 Gadus macrocephalus
CTTTTTAATCACATCGAATCCTATTAAAGTAAATGAAATTCATTGTCGTTTCAGAATCATTTTCCATCCCCCCCCCCCCCTCGGTCGGCAGTCCCTCGCCCTTCAGCGCGGAGCCCCCCGGAGACGCCGATGTAATAATAAAATGGAAATGTAATTACCCAGCCCACTCGATTAATTCAAAATGGTAAATATTGTTTAACATCCATTCCTTCGCCGTCGCATGTCTCAGACTAATGGCTGAACGGCGATGTTATTCAAAACATCCAACGCAATCTCCGCCCCGATTGGCTCGCTCTCTCTCCCCCCGGTCGCCCTCTAGTTCAAGCAGTCACACCGCGACGGAATGGGTCCGGACTCGGCGTTCAACACAAGGACCCATTTACTCCTCATTATTTATTAAAGTCGTTACATGCTGGTGGTAATTACCAACCCCCTAATGTGAAGAGGATCTATTCATCTTTTTCTCCCCTGTTTGCAACGAGCGTCGAATCGGAAAACGGTCGCGGGTCAAACACTCCTCTCTGGCTTCTGACGTTCTACCAATTCATTGTTCGTTCAAGTTGTAAAAAGTGCTCTTTGAATTTTCTTCAACTATGATACAGTTTATATATTAATATATTCCTCTCTGTTCTTGTTAAGCCATTTCGATTTCCAGGAAGGGGTTTTAAAATTCCAAGCATATCGTTATTCACCTCAAAGGAGCAAGTCTCTTACTATTCCTTGTGACGTTTGTTAATTCTCTGTTCGTTTTAACAGTCTAATAACACCCCGGGAGAATGCGTTTCCTAGCCTAGGTGGTCCCTGAGGGGGTCGACCCTGACCCGGCCAGCGCGAACGTCCAAACCATGCTCTAATAACCCGGCTTCACTGCTCATCCCACTCAGGGAGACTCTGGCCCGGTGGCCCACGGTCTTTTCTGTTCAACCGGAACCTGGAGAATAATCTGAATCCTGAATGATAATACTGAAGAAGAGGTCTGTGCAGCAAGGCGCGGTTGGGAGCGAGTTTCAACTGAATGTCAGCCAATGAACTGCTTCTTAGAGCCCTGGTTTTCAAAACAATGCCACTGAAAGGCCACCCAATTCGAAACGCCAGGAACAGGAGAAGCACTGTTGTACCTTCAGATTGGAATAAGGGAACGACAGCGTGAAGGAATCACAACGGCGGTCGTCGTGTTGTTCCGTTTCCCACCCCTGAGATGGGGTCAACTTCTTACCGGAAGCCATATAGTTCACCCTTTGCGTGTGGTTCGTTGACAACACTCCCATTTTGGAAATACCGACCTGTCCAACGTCGGGGCTGTTTAGGAAAGCGTGCTTGTTTATTCCTCATCAGCTGGCGATACTTTCTCTAAACCGCCAGTAGCAGGGTAATAATCATACAATTGCATACGTTTCACCGAAAGACTACCTAACTACCTCAGCTGGACGCCTGGTACCACCTTCACTAAGAGCAAGCAAAGGCTGATCATCAAAGTCACAACTCTTCTCTGTTTTGGCCCCGCCGTGGTGGAACGAGCTCCCTGGCGACGTCAGGACCGCAGAGTCGCTCACCAGCTTCAAGGCTGCGCTAAATAATGAAGACTCACTTGTTCAGAGTTCACCTAGACTCTGCATAACCTCCCCCCTTTCATACAAATCCATTATTGTATGTTGTATGTCCTGGCACTTAATGTACGCAATGTTTGTTGCATGTCCTTGCACTTAAAAATAGTACTTAGCATTGTGTAGCATATTACCCTCGTTATTTTGTTTGTATAGAGAGTATTGGTGAACCTAGCGATTGTTAGTGCTTGGCACTCGGTTCTAAGTTCATCCTCACTGTACCGACAGCAATATATCGAACTCTTTCTCTCTTTCGATAAAATCGTCTGCTAAATGCCCTAAATGTAAATGTTAATGTAAAGAGGCCCATTTGAGTCTGTATGAAGATCTTATCCAATGTTTTTAAAACTTTTGAAGTTGAGATTTGAACCGGGATCAATCCATGGCACCTCTTTGTAACCCTGCCAACTCTAAGACAAGTTGCTTTGGGGTGATGGGACTTTGCTGCTGATGTCAGAGGTAAGGGAAGTTGTTGCTGCTAGCATTGATTAGCAGTCCTTCCCATGCTAGCGCTGGCCCGAGGTTGTCGGAGGTCAAAGGCCGGCCGCTGAAGAAGAGAGAGACAAACAGCGAGCAGAATGGCAGACGAGTTTACTTTGAAGGCGCGAGGAACAGCAGCTGCTTCCCATCGCTGAATCTCTAATTTTCTCGGGGTTGTTGATGGCGGGTGCAGGTTTGTTGTGAGTCATGATCAATCGTTCAAAAACACAACTAATACAAAGAAGATTGAATCACACATCTGTTCAGAAAATATAATATTTTTTAAAATAGCCTTAAGAAACACCTTCAAAAACAGTCTCTGCACTCTCTAAAGTTGATAGGATTCAACTTGATGCCAATGAGATCAGGCGCATGTGCGTGTGTGTGTGTGTGTGTGTGTGTGTGTGTGTGTGTGTGTGTGTGTGTGTGTGTGTGTGTGTGTGTGTGTGTGTGTGTGTGTGTGTGTGTGTGTGTGTGTGTGTGTGTGTGTGTGTGTGTGTGTGTGTGTGTGTGTGTGCGTGTGTGTGTGCGTGTGTGTCTGATGTGTGTGTGTGTTTGTATGGGTGTGTTCGTGTGCGTGTTTGAGTGTGTGGGCTTCAGACTTCAAAATCAAATGATTACATCTCAGTTCGCTCAAAGCAGAATTTTTATTACCGCCACATAGTTTATGCTGTTTTGGTGGTTATTGGTGTTGTGTGTGTTTGTGTGTGTGTGTGTGTGTGTGTGTGTGTGTGTGTGTGTGTGTGTGTGTGTGTGTGTGTGTGTGTGTGTGTGTGTGTGGGTGTGGGTGTCTGTGTCTGTGTCTGTGTCTGTGTCTGTGTCTGTGTCTGTGTCTGTGTCTGTGTCTGTGTCTGTGTCTGTGTCTGTGTCTGTGTCTGTGTCTGTGTCTGTGTCTGTGTCGGTCTGTCGGTCTGTCTGTGTCAGGGGTCACATCATTATTCGTCAAAACATGCACAGCCCCATGGATCAATCCAAATCAAAACGCAGTTGAATTATCTAAATCTATCAAAATAGTTTGCTTTGGCAGCCAATAGGAATCTGATTACATTCATGCAGAGTCATGATCCAAACAGACCACCGTTGTTTTGCTGACTCACTCATCCAGGAAGATTTGGTCAAATGGTGTATTATTAAGGGTATTTTATAATTTTCAACCCATACTTGGTTCTTATTCAGGGTTAACCTGTGATGTGAGTACAATGTGAGCATTTGTAGAAAGAAGCATTCAATAAAATAGATGTTAAATCCCATAATTACATGCTCTGTACCAAAAGGGAAAAAATCTAAGAAAATAAGAGAAGACAGAAAAGCCAAGGCAGGAAAAATACATTAAAAAAAAAGAAGACAATGAAAATAGTGTTTCTTAGGAAAAAAGAGAACATATAGCCACTCAGAAACACAGGGTGTGAGAGTGATATGGATTGCTATTAAATATGTGTTGTCGTCTGCCTGCATGTCACACTGCCTGTCTGACCCCTCCACCCCTTTCAGGACAACAATCTGTTAGTCTTGTGCTTCTCTGCCTGTCGGCCTCTCTGCATGTCTGGCTGTTTGCATGTCTCTGCCTGTTTGTTTATCTGTCTGTCTGTCTGTTCGTCCGTCTCCCTGCCTGGCGGTCTGCCTTTCTGTTTGTCTTTCAGTAAATCTATCTGTCTGACTTTCTGAATGTCTTTCTCTCTGTCTATCTAAGTCCATCTATATGCCTGTCAGTCAGTCAGTCAGTCAGTCAGTCAGTCAGTCAGTCAGTCAGTCAGTCAGTCAGTCAGTCAGTCCCAACCACCTCCTATCTTTACAACTCAACGTTGTCCCATCTTTACTGTACCACCAAGCCGTAATCCCGTTTACCGTTCTGCCTGAACCAGGCCATCTGCCTCTCTCTTCAGGGCTTCCCGAGAACAGGGCAGGGGGGTTTAATCGCTGGCTGTAACGGCGGCCCCGACATGTCCTAGCGGTGGCAGATGTTGCCTCCTGAACGAGGAGGAGAGCAGTGGGCTCTGGACGGCGGCTGGGGAGACACCAGACAGCGCTGGACATATTTACACCCGTCCTGTGTTCGGACCAGGTGCGTTTATTTATACAGCAACCTTCAGACACAACGTCTGAGCAGAGTGCCGTACAAATCATATTCCTATCACATTTGGAGGACGATCAATAAAAGAAAATCGTTTACGGGGATTCAGAACACTTTGCGAATCCTGAGGGGAAATTGCTCTGCACAACCCGGGAAGGACGATGTTAAAAATAGTCGTGGCCCGGGTTCAATACCTGTTGACCCGTCCTCGTCATCCCTTCTCCAAACCAGCGTCCATGAGGCACAAAGAAACACAAACAGATAGGGGCGTAGACAGTGCTGAAGGGACATTCCAAACCACCAAAGTGGGCCAATCGGATGCAGTCCAATCAAACGTACGTCCGCTGATAGGCCGTCAGTTTAAGAGCTTTGTTCCCACGCAGACACTCTGGGAAGTTAGGAGGTCCGAGTTGGCTTTCACCGCCAATGACTCGTCCTCGACCCCGTCCTCCAGCAGAGCCTTCACCCCAGCCTTCAGCTCGGCCTCCGAACCAGCCTCCACCCACCCTCTCCCTGAGCTCACCCTCAGCCTCCCGCAGCCTCCACCCAACCTCTCCCTGAGCTCACCCTCAGCCTCCCCCACCCTCCCCCTCCCTCCCCCTGCTGTGGGTCTGCCCTGTGGTGCGTGTCAGCACCCCAGTGGGCTGTAGGCTGAGCGCCCTGTGGGAGAGGGTTGCTCTGCGCTGGTTCTCCTCATATTATCACTTAACTAAACGACTCACGAATGTACTCGCGATAAGTAAACATATCAGATTGCCGCAGAGAGCGTGTAATTATTTTGTCTTTTCCTAAAACTGTGAACATTTGATGATTACCAAAACGGTCGTCTTTATCGCAACAGGACA
>NC_082394.1:2165795-2168295 GCF_031168955.1 Gadus macrocephalus
GACAGGATGATTGATTCCAGGAGTGACATCATCAGGTTCCAGATGACAGCGTGATAAAGAGTCTCTCCGATTGGATCAGCCTTCAGGCCTGATTGTTATGGATCACACCCCCTCCTCGCTTTGGATACTTTCTCACTTTCACTGTTTTCTGTTTGGAAACTAAAACGTGCATTAACACGTCAACGCACACACACACACACACACACACACACACACACACACACACACACACACACACACACACACACACACACACACACACACACATACATCCTTGTGTTCCTAGTTACCCATCCACACAAACTTTTCATTCACAGACTCACACACACACACACACACACACACACACACACACACACACACACACACACACACACACACACACACACACACACACACACACACACCAACACAAACACACACACAACCACACACACACTCACACACAAACAAACTCCAGTTAGAAAACTTTTTCTCTGCATCAACAAACCCTCCTCATCTTCCTCAGATCAGGTGTGCATGTGTGTGTGAGCGTGTGTTTGTGTGTGCGTGTGTGTTTGTGTGTGTACGTGTGTGCATGCGTTCGTCTGTGTGCGTGTGTACGTGCAATGCACACACAGGTGTTACTCTGCCCCCTATAGCTATCCGATGTCTCCGTCTGGCTGTTAATCTTCCCCAAATATCCAAAATGGCCCCCCATGGGCAGCCTGAGAGTGTGAAACCACACTGAGTCCCTGGGAGCTCAGAACAGCTCCCCCCCCCCCCCCCCCACCGTACTCCCTGCATCATTAGTAACCCCTATCGATCAGGCTTCAGGCCCCCATTCTGAGGCAGATGTGGCGATAGGCCCACAACAAGCTGAAGCCATCGCGGAAATCAATAGCGGCTTTTTATATCCCTGTCCCCGGGGCCCGGCCGAAGAGTGACGCGGACTGCTGTCGACGGAGGGCCCTGCCCCCCCCCCCGTGAACTCTGGGGGGCCGGTGTCTGCTCCCCCCCCTGGGGGGCCGGTGTTAGGGGTCTTGGTGTCTGCTCTCAGGACCGTGATGGTATCACACCCCTTCTTCACAGGGCTTCCATTAGAGGGCTCTCCTCGTCCCAGAGCCGTCTGGTCCGGAGAGCTTCACAGGACGCCGGTGCGCCCCGGGGGTAGAGAGACATGAGGGGGCTGGACGGTGTACCGTCTGGGGCGCGAGGGGGGGTCGACTCCCAGCCGGAAGGTCATGGGTTCCATCCCTGAGGTCCGTAGTCTACCTGGAGACTGATGACACCCCTAGCTGCTCCTCAATGATGACTAAGGGACTAGATGGGACTATGGGTGTCTGCTCCAGGAGTCATAGTAAAATGGGATATGACTTTACATTAAAATTAAAATTAATTTTTTACATTAAAATTAATAATTAAGTTGCAGTGACGACAGACTCACTGACTGTTCTCTGGGGATTGTGGGAACACGACTTCCCCTCACACACACACATATAGTCACACACACACACGCGCACAATGACAGAACGTAAAACAACACACTATGATGCGAGGTGTAACAGGACAGGGGAGGGGTTCGAGTTTGAATCCCGATGTCCACTGTCTACCTGTCCGCAGTCGTCCTTGAGCAAGACGCCTTAACCTAGCCTGACGTCGCCAGACTAATAGACTAACTGATACACTCAAACGTGCATCAGTCTGGAAGCTTTCAGTTGGTATTTAGATTTCCAACGCCAGTTATCAACGCCCAGAGCAGACCACCGGACGACACATAACAGCAGCCATCTTGTTTGTTTATGAAGATGGCGCTCCGACGCTTCCCACAGGACTCTCCTCTGTGGTCGTCGTGTTTAGCCCGGCCCCCCTAGCTAAGCGGTTGTGGTTGACCCCGCCCGGGTCAGGTCTGTCTGAGTGTGTGTGTGTGTGTGTGTGTGTGTGTGTGTGTGTGTGTGTGTGTGTGTGTGTGTGTGTGTGTGTGTGTGTGAGGGGGGGGCAGCAGCCCATCTGCCAGAGCAGATAAAATACGAGTGTGCATCCGAGCTCAGCCACTGCGGCCCGCACTGCACCCTGGGTAAATTGTTAATGACTAGACTCTGTCGGTGTCTGGTACAGCACGCAGCAGGAACGACACAACTCCCTTAAACTCTTAAAAAACGGTCTACTTTAAACATATTTCTTGGAAAGTGCTGACAGAGAAGGGAGAGCGTCGGGGAATGAGGCCGGAATCGAACCTGCGGTCCCTGCGAGGCGATTCACCCTCACGGGGACCCTGTGATCTCTACATGCTGGTCAGGTTGTGAGTCTGAACATGACTTAAGTCCTTTGTGAATCCAGGGTGAAACAATAAAATAGGAAAGTACCAAAACACACACACGCACAAACACAGACACACGCAAACACATAACACACACACACAGATAGACAACAAAACACACACGCACACCTAGACACACACAGACACACACGCGGGGGGAGCTGCGGCCGTAGTCCTTCATGTTGGGAGCGGGATAGAGAC
>NC_082394.1:2173295-2179185 GCF_031168955.1 Gadus macrocephalus
TGCTCTCTCTGCCTAATGGAGCCAGAGAGGGGTTAGCTCGGAGGTTAGCGCAGACCAAGAGCACTGTTTGGTGGAGATGCTAACACTCCCATTAAACGTACACACGCACGCGCGCACATCCAAGTACGCACAGGCGCATATAAACAAGCGCACACATGTACACACACCCGCATGAAAGCACGCGCATACATACACACACACACACACAAAAACACAAATACACACACAACCGCACATGCAAGCATGCAAACAAAACTCAGACACACGCTCACACTCAGTTACACACACACACACACACACGCATTCAGAGATACACACACACATGTGCACACACACACACACGCGTCCGTTACAAGGACAAACATGAATAACACAACCTCCCCCCTGCTGTTCCACCACTGCAGTGATCATTCAAACCGATCAGGTTTGAACATCAGCGTTGACTGGCTGCCGATGAATATGCAGCCAGGGAATCTGACGGATGCCTGGACACAAACATCCGTCACGTGGAGGTAGTGGAGATGATGTCGTGCCGTCATCGCCATGACGACCCGCCAATACTGCAGATCGAACATCATCGATCAGTGCATGGCTCCATGGGACAGCACCATGCACACGGAGATACACACATACACACGCACGCACACAAACACACACACTCACACACCCACAGACACACACACGCACGCACACACACACACACACACACACACACACACACACACACACACAGACAAACACGCATGAACACTGAATCACACACACTCACACACACAAACAAATACACACATACAAAAAACACACACACACACACTGCAGTTTCAAAGCTGAATTAAAGCTGAATTAAACATGGTACGTTTATGAATTTGTTTTTTATTTTTTATCTCAGCCAGGACATTTAGTTCCCAGAATCTGAATCACAGGACAATCAAAAACTGTAAAGAGATATGAATGATAACTAAGAATGTGTTTGTTTGTGTATGTCTTACGTTACCTATTTCACCGCCAGGTATGAGTGTGATGGCCATTTAAAGCCGTTTCAAAATCTGCCTTCTCCTGTGACACAGTGATACCACAAGCGGGAGTGTCCACCCAGATGAATGATGGGTAGATCAGTCTACCAGCCTTCCCAGTGGACTTTATCAACTGGGAGGCTTAACTATCCATCAGTCATCATCAGTTCCACTTGTGATGTCACTAAGTCACAAGGAAGGGGAACATTTTTAAACAGCTTGTAATGGCTGAACACACTCTGCAATAGGGGTCCTACAAGGAAGGAACAAATTAGGACACAATCTCTGTGTTGCATCAAAACATGAAGTGGTCGCGCAGTATTGTTGACCAGGATAATGAAGGCTTCCTCATGGATGTATATTAGAATATTCTCTCTAACTCTTGTTTTTAAGTGGCTTGTCTAAAGGACTCTCTCTCTCTCTCGCTTTCTCTCTCCCTCCCTCTCTGTCTCTTCTCTCTCCCTCTCTCTCTCTCCGTCTCCTCTCCCTCCCACTCTCTCTCATCTCTCTCTCTCTCTCTCTCTCTCAACCCACCAGTATACAACCGGGTTAATGTACTATGCGAGGTGGAGTACTAGCTGTACAAGCCACAGCGTTGAATGTGCATACATTATATGCGTCTCTGTGTGTTGGGAGAAGGATCTCTGTAGAACATCTTGGAAAGGAGTCGAAACAACCTCAGAACACATCTGGGTGGAGGAGGTCAGCGTCTGTTCAGCGTCGATAATCGAGTGGAGAACGAGACTAATGCTGAACAGACTGTGGCGTCCAGCTCATTAACACAGCAGGTGTGTGTCGTCTCTCCATCTCAAGACAACACACATTCTCACTCTCGCTATTGATTAACATAGCGTTAGCGTTGGGGTCGGGGACTGGATCGATAACCTCATTTATAATAACCACTGGGATCATAATCACTGTCACAATACAACTGGATGTCTCCCTGCTGTTCACCAGCTGCAGCCGGCATAGCAGCAGCGGTCGAATCGATGAGGTTTATAGACCAGCTTGGACTGGCTGCGGGTGATTATGTAGCCGGCGAATTAGACGAATCTCTGAGCTGGTGTTTTAAGCGTTGAACCGTGCCCCAGCCGTTGGCCATCTGAAACGCTTGGGGAGACTATGGACGAGTTCGGGAACACATCTATTCGGTGTGTTCAGCTGTGTTCAACTTGCAAGTCTGAGAGCGTTGGTGTCTAAGGATCGGAGCCTCTGATTGGCTGTGTGCTGCTTACACACAACCAGCGTATCAGCGAGGTGTGTGGGAGCGGACTAGTCCCACGAGACTAGCGCCACCCGACGCTAGGGAGACTAATTGCATCTCGTGCAAGCGCAGAACGTACACGCTCTACTGTGAGGTTGGCAGTAGTCTTCTGCCAATTTGCTACTGGCACATTGGCAGAAGACTACTGCCAACTACACAGTAGAGTGTAGTTGCCACTGGCAGACGGTCTTGACCCTCGTCCTGCTCGTACAGATTTCCAGAAGACAAGGCCCTGGTTGGGCCAATCACGACTGGTTATCTAACATGGGCAGGTTTAATACGTTGGCTGTACAGACGTAAATAATAATCAATAGCCAAGATGGCCGCCACTGATGTGTCACCAGTGTGTTGCTCTGATTGGTTGAAGGTATTTCTTATTGCGTCCAGAGGTATTCTGGTTGGCAGCGGTTGTTGGCAACGCCACTTTGAAATCTAACATTAACTAAGAGGTTCAAGACTATTTCCATACAAATCTGTGGATTCATCTAAAAACGTCAGGATAATGGATATGGGGTCAGTCTGCTACTGTAAGCTTTTATCAATACTGTTATTCTAGGGCCTGTATTTAATCAATACCTTTTTAACTACATCTTGAACTGTATATCTCTATAGGTATGTCGATGTGTGTGTCTGCGTATTGTGTGTTTGGGTGTGTGTTTGTGTGTGTGGGTGTGTGTTTGTTTGTGTTGGTGTGAAAATACTGACGAACAACAAGACACTCTCAGTAAAGTTGATTTTTATGTTCTGTTGAGCTATGACTCAGTGTGTGTGCGTTTGGATGATAGTGTATGCAGGAGTTTTTTTGTGAGAATATCACTGTTTGTTAGTAACAGTGTACGTTTGTGTACGTGTATCAATGTGTGAGTGTATATATGTACGTACGTGGGAGTGTGTGTGTGTAGTCATAGTAATCTCTTCAACAGAGAACATTGTGATCACATCACTTCAAAGAGAAACTCGAAGTCCTGCAGCTGTCACTGTCGGCACTGAGTGTGAGTGCACCCTTGTGTATGTGTGTGTGTATACGTCTGTGTGCGTTTGTGTGAGTGTGTGTGTGTGTGTGAGTCCTGCTACCCCCTCATGCAACCACCCCTCACTAAGCGCCCATCTCCCAGCCAGTGACGAACGGAGCGCGTGAAGACTCTCCAGAAAGTCTGGATCTCCAGGTAAGATAAACGGTCAGGACAGCAGGCTGGGACTACCCTCCAGACCAGAGGCCTGAGACTTGTCTTTAAGAAACAATCTGGGCTGCTGTCTGAAGGATTCTGGGATTGGTTTACACTCCGTAGGAGACCTCTTAAAGCTTTCATGAAGAAACAATCGTGGTTCCCGTCTCACCGCCGGGCCTCCAACAGGAGTCGGAGAATCACTCTCTGCTGAAGGACGGAGACCAATTCTATCACCGTGATGACAATGTTGTGTGTGACGCACAGTCGCACACTGACCTTAAATTATGTCCCTTAAAGATGATTTCTTTGGAACCAACTATTTCACATCAAATGTTTATTACGGTCAGGGTTTCTCAACCTTTTTATTACTGAGCCCCAGTAAATATTGCCACGGCCTGGTGCGGACATTTGACCATTGTATGCCTGCCTCATCTAATCTAATGAACAGACACTGTAGGACCATTATCAAGAATATAAACTGCTTTATTAACTGACAGTAACAGTCGAAGAGTCCAACAACACGACTGTGATATACTGTGTAAACATCAAGCCAATAAAGATTAAATATGTTCATCAGCCGTTAACAGTAGGCAATAAGAATTTTGTTTAAGACTTAATTTCTTAATTTCTCCCAGTGGTTTAAACCCCGGATTTAGGGGTTTCAGGTCTGGGGAAAATAACACTGAATGACCTTGTTGACGTTTTTACACCAAGACAGGACCCAATTAGAACATAATAAAACAATGTTATCACAGTGTTACTGTGATATTTATGACCCGCTGCTGTTTCACAAACTGACCATTATGTTCTTCCTGTATTTCTGAGATTTATTACAGTTTTTTAATCGGTTTAATTTCCAGTTCATAATTACCCAGCATGATGGATTTGGTAATAAAAACACCACGTTGATTTCAGCCATTACAAGTCTTTAATTTAGTCATCACACTGATATATACGTCTCTTACATGATCGCTATCCCGGTCGCATACACACACACACAGACACACCACACGTTTTATATAAGACTAAAACAAAGCCACCCAAGCCCTCTTCATTACATTATAAATATCTGATTAAAGGGGGGGGGTACACAGTAGACATTGTGTGTAAGTTTGCCGCCACCTAGAGGTTAAAATCCATCCACGACGGAACACTGAAAAACGAAGACGGATGTCATTGGCTGATATTTCATTCCATCTCATCTCAACAACAGGCAAACAACAACGACAATATATAATATTTCTGTATCGAGGAAATTTTAAAAAAGGTAACCTTTATATTTAAAAACTTGTATTTTCCATGGATGCTTCCATCAAAACACACCTTAATCCTCGCGGCCCGGTTAAAAAAGTTGTGTTCTTTTTAACTCTCAGACGCAGACACGCTGCCTAGCGTGTCAGTAATACTCCTTACGTCGCTCACAGACTCTCAAAGTCTCAAAAGATTTCCGGTACTCCTAAAAACAAAATCAAAATGGCTGTGTTCGCACTCACAGACAAAATGGTGAGCGGTGGTCAGCCACCACGTTGAAGACCCTCATGGGGTCCTTGGAAGAACCAGTCCAAGTCTCTCTCCCCCCCCCCCCCCCCCCCCTAACCCTAACCTCACACCTGACCGCCGTCGCTTAACGGATCACACGAATCAGGTGACGATATCGTATCCGGTCGTGTTTCCGACAGCGGAACCGGCGAGTTCCCATTCAGTTTAAAGTTTAAAAGGATGTTAGCTGTTAGCTAACATGATTAGCTATGCCCGCAGCCAGGGGGCAATGAACCGTTGTTTTGCCATGACCTCCTATGGTCACGTTTGGAGCTACAGCAGAGTTATCAGTGTATGAACTGCTTTTTGTCTGATTTAGCCTGAGGATGTGATGATTAATTGCTGTTTCCAGAGAATAGCCAAAGTTTGTTTGTAGTGTCATTCTAATATCACTGACTCAAAGACTTTAATTTGACTGCAAAAATAAATGAATGATTATAATCCTAATGGGAGGGCAGGGTATGTTGCCAGATTTGGAAGGGGAAGTCACATACATTGGAAGCATCCCTCTTCATCAAATACAGAACAATGAATCTCACCAATGGGGATATTATAGCCTGGAAAAGATGGAAAAGACTGGCATATCTATTAAAGAAAATCGCTGTATTATAATTTAACTTTTCAAATCCGACATTTTAAAGACTAATCTGTCTTAGATGTCTTATTTTAATTAAAGGGATTGAACCCCAGGGTACGTAAAACACGGTCTATCCCTGGCTTCTGGGATTGGCTCAGCTAACCGCCCAACCAAACCTCGCCATACTCCTTATTACACCGTCTCCTTATTTGGACCTCCTCTTCCTGTTCGTTGTCTGAACCGTTCCTTGGAATTTTCTTCCATTTTGACGAACCCCACACCGAGAGGGGGTACCCAAACCTAGAGCTACACACACACACGTGAATAC
>NC_082394.1:2179285-2211785 GCF_031168955.1 Gadus macrocephalus
CCTGTGTTTCGCCTCTCGTCCGCTGCCCCCCCCATCCCCTCCTTCCCCTGTCAAACCTCCCGTCTCTGCGGGTCATAGAGTTTCTGCTTGGAAAAGGAATATGGGCGAGAGTGTAACTTTGAACCAAACCTCTTGCTCTCTCTCTCTCTCTCTCTGTTTCTCTCTCGCTCTCTCGTACTTCCTCGCTCTTCACTCTTTCTTTCTGCGTTTCTCTCTCTCAGCCTGGCTCAATCCAACCTCTCCCTCTCTCAGCCTCCCTCCATCGTCCACCTCTCCCTCTCTCTCAGCCTCTCTCTCTCTCTCGCTGCAGGTTTCTTGAAGGCAATACTCCGAGGTCCTGCTGGCTTTGTCAGCTTCCCCGACAGCCAAAGGAGACGGACAACGTGGATGAATACATCGTCCTTCATGCTCTGAAAAGGCTCAAAGGGACCATCATGCAAACACCATGAAAGTACAAAGAGAACTGATGAGCTGAGCGAGCTCCCCGATGGATGGTCTGCTGACCAATAATAAATAGCGTCTATGCTAATTCCCATACAGCCACACATGACTGGCCTGGCGTTAAGGACGGAGGGTGGCGGAACAGGCAGCTGAAGGGACAAAGCCCGTCGAGGTGGGATGAAGTGGAACATTGTTTAAAGATGCCCTTTAACAATTCATTAGGCTTATTTTCCTTTGTTCTCTGTTAACACCCATTAGTGACGCCCTAATCCCTGCTGCTTTGAATCCACCTAATAGAGAGCCGGCAGGAAGAGGAGGAGGAGGATAAGAAGAAGAAAAATAAGAAAGAAGAAGAAGAAGAAGAAGAAGAAGAAGAAGAAGAAGAAGAAGAAGAAGAAGAAGATGGTGAAGAAGATGGTGAAGAAAAAAGAGGAAGAGGAGAAGAATATTCCTTGGCTTCCTCTAAATGGGAACTTGAGAAATGGCTGCTGATTGTCTCTGTGGGTGAGGCACTGGGCATGATTGAGGGTCATATGAGCATGGTGTGTGTGTGTTTGTGCTTGTGTGTCCGTCTGCATTTGTCTGTGTGTGTGTGTGCGCACACATATACTGTGTCAATGTGCATGCCTGTGCACAAGATGGATTGTAGTCTGAAATCAGAGAGGGAGCACACAATATTCATCATTGGATTTCTCAGGTGTATTTTAAAGGCAACAGGCCTGAAAGCGCTTATTTTCGCGTGATACATTCTGCGGCCAGACTCACTGTGTAACGCGGGACAGGAAAGAGACTTCATCCATGAACAGTTAGAAAATACATAGCATATAGAAAATCCATCCTGTACTGTAATCCGTGACTTAGTATCGGTTCATGTTGTGGATCAATGTTGAGGAGTTAATCAGAATCTAGCCTTGGGAGACACCTTGAAGCAGTTCCTTCCTGGACCGAATTCAGGAACGATAAAGAACATCTAGATGTCAAGCTTCAAATCTGGTCCCGATGTGACTCATGTGTTGAAATATGGGTAAGATATGAATATCCATAGCTACGTTAATCCTAGCTCTCGGCTGCCGAGCTATATCACACCAATCAAAACATATCTGACGTTACACTTGTAGAGGAGTCGAATAAAATGTCAATACAAGTTTTACAAGCAGTGATCCAATAAACGTTGTTTATAATAATCTCGATGCAGTCAACATTTCAACAATGAACTTATTCTTCTCCACAATTCTGTGACTGTGTGTGTGCGTATGCATGTGCATTTGTGTGTGTGTGTGTGTGTGTGTGTGTGTGTGTGTGTGTGTGTGTGTGTGTGTGTGTGTGTGTGTGTGTGTGAGTGTGTGTAAGTCTATATGTGTGTGTCTTTCCATGTTAAATCTTCTCCTTTAGGTCATCTGTGTCCGATGGTGACAGGTGACCTTTGTCGTGGAGTTGTATTCTGGAGATCCACCCTGAAGTCTGCCTGCTATACCTACAGGGAGCTAGTGACTAGAAACTAGACTCAGTCCTACAGGTGTAGGTCTACAGGAAGATACCGGAGACTCTGGACTACAGGTGTGGGTCTAAAGGAAGATACTGGAGACTCAGTCCTACAGGTGTAGGTAAACAGGAAGATACTGGAGACTCAGTCCTACAGGTGTAGGTAAACAGGAAGATACCGGAGACTCTGGACTACAGGTGTAGGTAAACAGGAAGATACCGGAGACTCTGGACTACAGGTGTGGGTCTAAAGGAAGATACCGGAGCCTCAGTCCTACAGGTGTAGGTCTACAGGAATACTCTGGACCTGGGGTAACGTACAGGCCCACAGTATACCTACGGTGGCGAAGAGACCCACAGCATCGAAAGACAGAGGTAGAAGCAAGGGAAAAGCAGTTATCCATCTTCAGATACTTCTACCATCCCATTCTAACCTCGTCACGATTCAGTATGGACTCTTTACAGACAGCACAGTGAAGAGAGAAGGAAAGGTGGAAGTCAAACCTGTGGTGTGGCCGCTACAAAGCCTATCGACCCCTCCGGATGGTGCACGTTCGAGCAAACGTGTCAGCCATAAACATGATATACTTTCCTGTAGCGAACAGTACAGCCCCAGAACTAGCACTTAGTCATAGAGGAGGTACAGACAAGGTGTTCCCCAGACAAGGCCGTCGGATACAACACACGTATATTCCCATCATCGCTGAAGATCTCCTCTGGCAACACAACCCGATACCTTCTTCTTGTTTTGTGAAAAGGTCTAGACAGGGAGACGAACACGTCCGGCTGAACTTTTGTGTTTACTGTGGACCCAGTCATGGTGGTGAAATCCTTCTCCCCAGGTGAGGGACTGGTAGAAAGAAAACCTGTCTGAGGAACTAGACTTCCGTGTACTAGTCCGACAAACACGTCGACCGACACATCCAGCTGCCAGCCTTGGAGACACTTTGAAGCACTTCCTTCCTGGACCGAATTCAGGTACTATAAAGAACGTCTAAATGTCAAGCTTCTAATCCGGTCCCCATGTGATTTATGTGTTGAAATGTGGGTATCGTAAGATATAAATAACCATAGCTATGTTAATCCTAGCTCTCGGCTGCCCAGCTATATCACACCAATCAAAATATATCTGACATTACACGAGTAGAGGAGTCGAATAAAATGTCAGTACAAGTTTTAGACAGGAGACGAACTTCCACGTACCAGTCCGAAAAACATGTCCACCGACACTCCTGTGAGACATCAAATAGAACGCAAACGTCTTCTGAAGTCTGTCTTCAAGATGGACCACTTTGTTGTCCTGTAGTCCGGAAATAGAAGCTAACATTTTCCACACAGCGGCAGTATGTATTTGCTCCTGGGATATGCAGTATGTATTTGCTCCTGTGTTATGCAGTATGTATTGGCAGGCTCTTAATAATTGCTCCACATTAACATGCGTCTTCCCGGTGTTTCTGCAGCTGACGGAGCCAGCGACAGCTCCTGAATGAGGCCAGCCCGGCCCATCGACGGACGTCTGGTTCAGTCCCAGCTGAGGGCAACTGCTGAAATCACCGTCTGAATCTGATCTTACTGCCATTATCCCTTTCTCCACAATGTCAGTGTCGTCAACACAGAAAGATCCAGAGACCATTTTGTTTATATCAAGGGAATTAGAGAGAGAGAGATCCTGACAGATAAACGGATGGATAGAGATGGACAGACAGAGAGATGTGCATAGATAGAATGATAGAGATGTATAGATATGTCAGATAAAATAACAAAGCATTCTTGCTCTCTCACTCTTGACTCATCCTCAGCGAGAAACAGAAATGTGAAGATGGTCTATAAAGGGGGTCTCTGTGGGGTCACGAGCTGGATTTATGACAACATATATGTTGTTATCATCAGAGGGAACAAGTCTTTTAATTAAGTGCCTCTTGATACAGAGAGAGAAAGCGAGAGTCAGAGAGAGAGAGAGAGAGAGAGAAAGCGAGAGTCAGAGAGAGAGAGAGAGAGAGAGAGAGAGAGAGAGAGAGAGAGAGAGAGAGAGAGAGAGAGAGAGAGAGAGAGAGAGAGAGAGAGAGAGAGAGAGAAAGCGAGAGTCAGAGAGAGAGAAAGAGAAAGCGAGAGTCAGAGAGAGAGAAAGAGAGAGAGAGGGAGACCGTTATAGAGAGACAGTTATAGAATGTGATTTTATTGAGAATATCAGTGTGGATCAGCGTTGACTACACATATGTCTGGGTAATATTAAGCTAGGAACTAGTTGAAGCGTGACCCATTGCCACTGTTACTATGAATGATATCATGAGGTTCCCATCTCCATCTGTTGAATGGTTCAGTTGCAACTCACTAAAAACCGCCGGCCCCAAGCGCTGTGATGGGGCCTCTCATGCTCAGGCGCACACAACAGGAATAAAGGTCAACATACTAGACTAGAACACAGGTAAACAAAGTCCAGGGCGCTGGCTCCTCCCACACAGACACACAGACACACACAAACACAAACACACACACACACACAAACATAATCACACACAGACACAAACAAACACACACACACACACACACACACACACACACACACACACACACACACACACACACACACACACACACACACACACACACACACACACACACACACACACACACACAGCGCCACACTCACACAAACACACACTACTCACTACACACCTGGCTCCGGTTGCCTTAGCAACACAAGTCGGTAATGTCAGTGTATTTGTGTTTACACCACGCTTCAGGTGTACACCTGTGTTTCAACTCTGCCTCCATGGAAATGCAGCCAACCAAATCAAACAGAACCAGGGCTTTACTCGAGTCTGCACACACCATCGTCTCTCCTCTCAGAGCCAATATCTAATATTTTTCTAAGGACTTTTTCATTTAACTTTCCTTTCATCATACAAGGGGCAAACATCCCTCATCTTTTCAAGGTGGCAATCTCTTTCCACGGATCAAACTACCGGATGAGCAAATGGTTCTATTTATATAAGGTCCAATATTGGCCTCTCTGCCACTTTAGCGGAGAGCAAAGAGTGGACAGGGGAGACGCTCAACAAAAAAAAATAGTTTTTGCAAACTAGTCTCCGGTGCGGACGAGCCGCTCTGATGGTTCTCTGGACGTGTTTGAAAACTCTGCCGGAATATGAAAAACACAGCTCTCTGTTCGGTCTTTATCCACCACCAGATTCAAAAACTGCATCGGCATCGGATGAATTGCAGCAGCCTCGGCAGCCGATTATCACTGATCTGGGCCCTGTGATGCTATCGTCTCCCACCCTAAATGTACTCTCTTCAACGTTCAGAGCCGTGACACAGCACAACACCGCTGGCGGGATCCGACATCAAATACACATTCTGCCTTCCCTGCCTTGGGCGCTTCTTCTTCTGCCCTCTCTCTTTGTGCCGAGGCCTTCAGGGATCCACGCACACACGAATGCAACAGCATCATTTAGCTGGCTTCCTTCCCTTCCATCCGCTCTCTGCTGCTGTCTCTTTCTATAGTTTATAGCTATGTTCCCCTTTATTCCCTCTTTATTCCAGACTTCATCTCCTTGTCAATGATTGATGCAACCTTTTCCAGCACTCTTTTTGTTTTGCTTCCTTCCACCCTTCTTTCCTTGGTTCCTTCGTCCTTTGGTGTTTGATGAAACCTCTAATGCACCACCACTACTGCTCTTTGTGGCTCCGTCCTTAACTACGCCCTCCCTCTATCTCCCCCACTCTCCTGCCTTTTCCTCCCAGCCGCATCCTCCTCTTCCCCTCTCCTCTCCCTCCCGTCTCCCTCCCTTCCACCCCCTCTTCCCTCTACTCCTCCCCACCCTCTCCGTCCAGCCTCTCCTCCACCTCCTCCTCCTCCCCCTCCTCTCCGTGGTCCTCCCTCCCTTCCTTCCTCCCTCCCCCTCCCATCTTCCTCCCTTCCACCTCCTCTTCCCTCCTGCCCCCCCCTCTCCCCCTCCTCTCTCTGTGGTCCTCCCCCCATCCTCCCCCACCCCCACCCCCACCCCCACCCATCTCCTCCCTGTCAGCTCCATCTCGGTGGGGTTGTCTACGCCGGGGAAGAGAGGTATCAAGTTCTGCTGCGGAGGCAAACTGGAGGAGCAGGAAAAAGACCCCCCCCCCTGGTCTCCCTGGGGCCCCCTCCCCTCCCCTCCCAAGGTCAGGACGTGCGGTTGTTGGAGGTGAACAGGGTCATGCTCTGACATACAGAACTCGTCTGTAGGGTTAGGGACACATTTCGCCGCCTCTGCCGGGGAAGCAGTAAGCACTCTGGGGGCACTAGGTTTTCGCAGCGTGCCATTGGTCGTCAGGCTAATTGCTAATTGATAAATCTAGGGCAGGCGCTTCATTTAGAAGTATTTTTTCTTGTCAAAATCGGTTGAAATTGCCTAAGCATCCTGATGGCAATCAATAAATCAAGGTATCAGGGGCTGTTGAAGGCCAGTAATAAGCCCGTCCAATCATCTGACTGGGCCTGACTGAAATGAGGCTCCTAAATGATGAGGTACCCGTCTGTCCCCCTAACCACCGTCCTGCACACTCACGGCCCCTGCACTCGAGGCTCAGTTTGACACTTCATGAACCCAGCTTACTCTGGCTGGTTTCTCCAAGGCCGCCTTCCCCAGTTTTAACTCAAGGAAATTAAAAATGTTTTTCCCGCCAAACAAACAGAAGAAATGGCCTGCAGAGTTGTCATGGTTACCGTGTTTTGTGTTCAGCCGTCACATATTTCAGCTGATTCATTTGAGATAAGATGCAGTGGCGTCCCAGATGGGAGATTAATCTTTGGGGTATATTTTGATACATGATATATTTTGGTGCATTAATTCTGCCTTCACATACAGCGGGGTCTCTGATCAGATCTTAATCAGCAGCACTGTGGAGCATGGTGGAGCATGAGGCGTTTGCAAAGAGGACCATATTATCACTATGTATTATTATATGATGACAGCAGGTTCATCCTGTGTGGACATGCGGACATCAGCGCTGTAGTGCTGGGGTGATGCAGTGGTTCAGGTGTAGTGTACCGTGGTAACTCACAGCGGTACTGGTCAGTCTGTTGCCATAGTGATGGAGTGCTTCAGGTGTACTGTAGTTACTTACAGCGGTACTGGTCAGTCTGTTGCCATAGTGATGGAGTGCTTCAGGTGTACTGTAGTTACTTACAGCGGTACTGGACAGTCTGTTGCCATAGTGATGGAGTGTTTCAGGTGTAGTGTAGTGTAGTGCAGTTACTCACAGCGGTACTGGTCAGTCTGTAGCCAAAGTGATGGAGTGTTTCAGGGGTAGTGTAGTTTAGTGTACTGTAGTGTAGTGTAGTGTAGTGTAGTGTAGTGTAGTGTAGAGTACTGTAGTGTAGTGTAGTGTAGAGTACTGTAGTGTAGTGTAGTGTAGTGTAGTGTAGTGTAGTGTAGAGTAGTGTAGTGTACTGTAGTGTAGTGTAGTGTAGTGTAGTGTAGTGTAGTGTAGAGTAGTGTAGTGTAGTGTAGTGTAGTGTAGTGTAGTGTAGTGTAGTTACTCACAGCTGTACTGGCGGCAGCCTGCTTGGACTCCTCGGTCAGGAAGGCCAGCATACCTTCTACCTTCCTCTCCTCCTCCTCACTGATGTAGTCGGTATCTGAGACACACACACACACACACACACAGCGTATTTAATAACATGAAATACACAGTAGCTTCCTCCTGACTGATGTAGACCTTATCTGAGGGAAAACACACACACACACACACACACACACACACACACACACACACACACACACACACACACACACACACACACACACACACACACACACACACACACACACACACACGCTGCGTATTAAATTACATGGAATATAGCTTCTTCCTGACTGATGTAGACCTTATCTGAGAAACAACACACACAGACACACACAGACACACACACACACACACACAAACACACACAGGCTGTGTATTTAATAACATGGAATATCGCTTCTTTCTGACTGATGTAGACCGTATCTGTGAGACTAGACACACACATGGTGTGTATTTAATAAAAAAATAGAACATAGCTTCTTCATCACTGATGTAGTCTGCATCTGTGAGGCGAAACTAATTCTGTGTATTTAATAGCATGGAACGTAGCTGCAAAACTTATATATTCAATAGCACAGAATATGCAGAAAATGCACCCTTACTTATACTGGAATGTACCAAGCATACCTAATGAATAGAGCTGTACATTGTTGTACTGGTTGATGGCAGACGACAGCTGAGATAACTTCAAATGGAAGGCTCGGCTTGTTAGTGCCGATAATTAGAATAATACATGTTATTACCCAGCGCATCGGACAACACCATAAGTGCACATATTGATTCACATTTGCGGGGGGATGTGGGAATTGAACCCCTCACCCTGGCGGTCTGAATGATGTGCTCTACCCATTAAGCTGCGCATTAACACTTATATTGTTTGCACCAATGGCCTCTATACCATGTGAAGCTTTAGGCCAAGTAAAAGAGGCCTTACCGGCTATATTCACCCAGTCAATATACATAAGAACAGCAATAATGCACTTTTATTATACTAGATTGCACGCACGCACACACATTTTGTGTTCAATAGCGAGCGTTCTATTCATTCTAGGAATCCATACAGCCTTTTGTATAAATCATGCAGCATTCAGAAGACCTCTCCAGACTCAAATACCTTGATGTCCTCTCCTGCTAAGCATAGTGTATCGATCCATAATGTCCAACGCTCTATTTAAATCCATGTACATTTATATAACAGCGTCAGACATGGCTTGTTCCATTCTGAACAGGCCACCCTTCGTTGTGCGTCAGTGTTGATCAGGTTTATGTGTTGGGGGTCTGAAACGCATCTAGAAAAATGCCCTTAAGGACGCGGCTCTTAACCAGGCAAAGACAGAGCCATTCAGCCTTCAACACAGCGCCCGAAGACAACGGCAGGGCTTGCTGTGTGTTCCCATTATGATAACAAGGCGATTGAATCCACAAGGCTCGCAGTTCATTATCTCCACAATGGAAGGAAAGGTCGATAGACCTTTATGCCGCCTCTGGGAGCAGGCAGCATAACAATCCGTCAGAAGTAGAGACGTCAACAAAAAGACAATGAATGAGGATTCGTAAAAAAAAAAAAGAAATTAATTTATCCAGACTAAGTGTTTGTGAATTTTTTTGATCAATCACAACAGAGCACAAAACAATAAGAGTGGTCAAACTCTGAGGAAAGAACAAAAGCGGTGGACCAAAGAGTTCATGTTAATGGTGAGTTAAAGGGTGAACAATGACTAGTTAATGGTTTACAGAGAGTCAGCTCATGAACCACAGACTAGTTCATGGTTAAGACTGTTGACAAGTAATCCTGAGATGGACGCGCTTCACCTGAGCAGAGCGCTAATCATCCACGGGTGCAGGTTCTACGACTGAGGCATGCTCTGACAGCGTCTTGGTTGGTTCTTGGTTCGAGCCGGGCCCCAAGCTGGGCCATGCAAGGGGGCCGCTAGTCACAGGGAAGTGGTGGCTAGTGAGTGGGAGGGGGGGGGATTGGACCGGCCACCCTATGACTGAAGACTTAACCGCCCTGACCGCTGAGCTGAGTGGCTGCCGCCTTCGACAGAGCGGTCTTTAAGGCGTCAGTTCGCCCCGCGGGAACTCCTGTCACTCAGTCACATGGCACAGAGCTGGCCGTTGTCATAGTGACAGGCAGCCTGACAACGTAGCACCAGCTGATGAGATCCAAAAACAATACATGGATGGATGGATAGATCCTTTAGTGTTCCCAAAGGAAAAATTGAAATACTTCATCATGTCAGGTGACAAAGAAGAGATTAACATAACAATAGGTGTCTGAAAAACAATGTCAAAGAGACTGATTGGAAGTAATAGTAGCAGACGCTTTTTGCAGACTTTTGAGAGCTTCTGCTAAAAAATGAAAATGTAATAGTGGAAAAAAACGAACAAATCGTGTCGCTGGTCCTGATTTGAAAACGAAAAGGCGATGCATCATTTTAATTAGAGTTTGAAGTAGTTTGATTAGACCAAGACGCATGGAGACCCTGGAGAACTCCTTCCCCGAGATCTGTAACGTCTCCTTTGATTTTGGGACCCAGACCTACAGCTATGGGCTCTGTGCAGGCAGGGCCTGGACAGAGCCCTGCTGTCCGGGTCAGCAGTACTTAGTAACCAGATACTGCGGCTAATGCCAGCCCTGTGTAAGAAAGGGAAACTACAAATGGGATCTGGGAAACTGAAGCGCTCAGGGCCCGATCGCGTTACTCGCTGTAAATAAAGGCACGGTTAACAGCGCGCGGATCTGAAAGTCACCGCGGTGCTCAGCCACAGGGAGACGCGTCCCGGAGAACCAAAGTCAAATGCTTTCAAACGAAGCTCATATCAATGGGGACTCTTGTTTAAGATATGTACGTGACAGCCGACGACATACGAAGAGCTGAAACAATGCCGAGTTCGCTGTGCTGACTGAACAAGCAGAGCAGCGATGGTTGATGTGTCTTCGTGAAGGGCTTGTTGAACCTTCTTGTGTTAATGGTTCTCACACATATGGCTCTGACCATAACTTTAATCCAATTTATAACTCACTTGGCTCATTCCATTGATTTAACGGTACAAAGAAATCCATGCCATCAGCAGAACTCTGTTATGGATAACAGCAAGATTCAACATTATAATTGTTATAAATAACGCCATTATTTCAAGAATGAAAGAGAATCTCAACTTGGAAATGTGTGCTACAGCAGAAACCAAGCACTCACTCCATCTCAACTGTTAATGCATTTTTAAAGATACATTTCTAAAAGTGAGATGGAGTCAGCAGAACCGCGTGAGCCTTCCCTGACGCGGCTCTTCATGACCTGTGATTTAAATCTGAAGGTGTGGAGAGGTAGCAACCCGAACAACTGCATCCCAGCCGGTCTCAGGGGGCTGTCGAACACCGGACTGCACCCTCTCGGTGGGGGGGCCGGCGGCCTGCTAACAGCCAATTATAGGGGGGTGGAGGGCGATGGAGGGATCACAGCGAGAAAAGGAACAGGAGAGGGAGGTGGAGAGAGCGCAATAGTAAAAATAAATGTGTGTGATTGGATGATTGCAGGGCTAGAGGCTTCGCCTGATTCATACAGTGTCAGCGTTCAACTTTCTCAAAGTTTTGAGTTGTCCACGGTGAACGGAATAGGAAGGATAATATAATTTGGGACTTTAAATAGAGTTTAATTTTACAACTCAGGAAATATAAGAATGGGTAAAGTCTGCGAGCGCAATCAAGTCTCTCTTTGACCTTTTCCAGGTCGTTCGTTCCTTATCTCAACCTTTTCTCATCATTTCCGTCCACCATTTCTTCCAGCCTCCGTTCGACTTTTAATCCGGGGACGGAGTACCTTTGTGTCTGCTCCCTTCATTTCCCTTCATGGAGACATATTATCTGGAATTCTCTGCCTACTCCAATAAAAAAGGTTTTTACCACATCGTTAAATGGTAAAAGGACTGCATTTATACAGCGCTTTTCTAACCAGTGGCCACTCAAAGCTTCTTACAATATTGCCAAACATTCACCCAATCATGCACACATTCACACACCGACGGCAGTGTTGACCATGCAAGGCGACAGCCAGCTCGTCTGGAGCAGTCAGGGTTAGAGTCTGGTCTTGCTCGGGGACGCCTCGACACTCGCCCACTAGGAGGAGCCGGGGATCGAACTAGTGACCCTCAGGTTACAAGCCAACCCGCTCTGCCTCCTGAGACACACGCCGCCCAGTTGGAGGGGAAAATAGGTGAACGGATATAGATGAAGATCATGGAGGTTTTTCGAGGTGGGATGAAGGGGCTAAGCAGGTGGGCCGGGGACGAGAATAACTCTGATTGAACCACCGCCGATTCCTCAGAGGAAACCCTGCGTTCTGATCTTCTTCAGTCTGTTGAAGATCCACCTACTATTGGCCGTAGGGAATACTACCTCACCTTCTCGTATAATCGCACAGAATTCATTGATGCAGTTTACAAAACCCAAAGTGTATAATATATAATTGAATACATGTATATATATTATATATACAGATTCAATACATGTTCTTACAGCACCTAAAGCGATAGCTATCCCTGAAGAGAGATCCCTTCTGGAATAGTACCTCACCTTTTCTTCTTATCATACAATAATGCTTGATGCAGTTTACAAAAAAGGATATAATAAATATTATAATATGTGTTTACAGATTCAACTCATGTGTGTATTTGACCTAAAGCCACAGCAATTCCCTACGAGTGTTCCCTTCTGGAATAGTACATCACCGGATTGACCAGAATTGTTTGATACAGTTAACAAAACCAGGAATATATAATATCCATAACATACATATTTATACAGATTCAACACATGTGCATATTGCACCTGAAGCCATAGCTATTCCTGGGAAGCTCTCCCTTGTATGCTTACTCCCTCCTGGGGTGCTTTGAAGAGGGAGTTTCTGAGCGTTCATGGCAACCGGGTAAGTGGAAATGGACTGGCATTCAGTCTCATTGAGATATGGAGATGTGAGGCCGTTTGAGTTGCCTGTGTTAGTGAGGGGTAATAATACCCACAAGGCCCTGGGTAAATCCACATTGTGAAATTATTCATAGGGAATCGACTTAAAGCAACAGTACAGTTAATATTGACCGCTAAACAGACATGAGTGAAAGGGGTTGTGATATAGTTTGGGATTTCAGCAATTGGAGGCAAATATTGAATGGCCTTGGCCTTTAAAGCAAAGTGTCACGCTTGGCTATTCTCCAATACAAGAGGCTTCGTACGCGTCTGAAACATCAGCAGCGTTTTCCCACCATCGACTTATCTTTCTGAATCGGACCGATGGATGGATGGATATTGCACAACACGCAGATTAAAGGGGACATATTATACCACCAGGTGTGAGTGTGATTAGCCTTACAAGCCTTATAATATGTCCCATTTAAGGAGTTTTCTCTTTATATTAGAAGATAGTAGTGCTTGGTGCTCTTGAAACTCGTGCAAAGCTATTAGGCCGACTGGGTTGTAGACTCAACAACCATTTATAAACATTTATATTTAAAGGATTCCGATTATTTTAAGACAACCAGGTTGACATTGGCTATATCGAGATCTTAAATTAGCCAGGATATTTGTTAAAATACATATAAAACATAAAAAATATAAATAAAACCTAATCACACCCCCACAACCTATTGTAACGTTGCCGAGCACTTAGAATTTAGAATGATCAGACACAGCCACGGTCTATTATAGAAGATTATTCTAACTGCGAAGGCACAGTCATGGTAAACAAAGGATCGAAACTGTCCTTACTTTTGTTGGACAAACCGAGATGCAGCGATGGGAGCGACTCAATAATATAATTGATGTCAATTGCTCGTAAAACTGCCCAATTATGGAACGCAGCTACACCGCGAGAGGAGGGGAGTTTAACGACAATCCTGCCTGATATACATCTCCACGTAGGCAATGTCGACAATTAACCAGAGGTCTAAACAAACTGGCCGAATCGGTGAAGTCTGCCACTCATCATTGGTGCTATACAATAAAGATGGAAGTCTAACTTTTTGCCAGAGTATGTGCTTATCTTTCTCTGAAAAATGACTCAAATTCTCAGGAGCGAAAGGAGGGTGGAAAAACAAAAGGCTCCCATAATGTGAGGAACGGACATATTGAGGCCAATGAGAGGAGTGAGAGAGACAGAGAGAGAGAGAGAGAGAGAGAGAGAGAGAGAGAGAGAGAGAGAGAGAGAGAGAGAGAGAGAGACAGAGAGAGAGAGAGGATCCAGATCCAGACAGAGCAAGACACACTGACTGTAAACCTGGCCATAGAGATCAAATCTCTGCAAACTCACAATAATTGGATGTTCAAAGATAGCAAGGCCATATGCTGCATCTTATGTTGCTGAAATCTATATGATCTCTATTATAGCCTGCTACTTGAATATATGCTACGTATGTCTGGCTGGTTTTAAGTGCACGGCAAGCAATCTCACAATCTCTCATCGAGCCATCTAACCACCTACCCGGTCTATACAAGTGTTTGTGTATCTCTCTCCCATTCCCCTCCCTCCATCCCTCTCTGTCCTATAACCTAGCTCTGGTTTTCTTAACCATTTCCCTGCTCTTCTCTCCTCTCTGCTCTTCTCTTATTTCTGAACTTGTGAACCTGTGGTCCATTTAGCTCCCCTTCTCCCTCTCTCAATATCTCTCTCCCATTTTCTCTCCGTCTATGGCTTCTGTCTACAGCCATCGGTCACATGTTGACGTGACTTTGCCATGAAGGGACTGAAAGTTCCTTCTCTGCCATGTCGCTTCGTTTCCCTCTCTCTCTCTCTCTCTCTCTCTCTCTCTCTCTCTCTCTCTCTCTCTCTCTCTCTCTCTCTCTCTCTCTCTCTCTCTCTCTCTCTCTCTCTCTCTCTCTCTGAGGGCTCCTCTTTCAGCTCTAAAGTGGCAGGGCTGTTCTGTGGTATTGGCCGGCTGGAAGCTGGCCATGCTGCGACCCGGACGGAGGGAGGGAGGGAGGGAGGGAGGGAGGGAGGGAGAGATTGCTCCCATTAAGCCTAATGTCCGAGAGGGACAGGACAAGGGAGAGGACAATATAGATATAAGTGTGTTGGCGGAGCTTAGGAGACAGACACCAGTATAGTGAGAGAGAGAGAGAGAGAGAGAGAGAGAGAGAGAGAGAGAGAGAGAGAGAGAGAGAGAGAAGGCTGAGAGAGGAGGCTGAGAGTGAGAGAAAGACAGAGAGACAAGAGTGGAGAAAGAGGAAATATGCGGGCGAAAGATGGGAAGGGATGGCTCTACATTTAGGCGCCGAATAATATATCGAGCTGGTTAATATGATAAAAAAAGTTCTCACAGCATTTTTTTTCCTCTCGACTGCACCACTAGGGACTCCCTGAGAGGGGAAGTCTTCCTCCGCTCTCCGTGTAGTCCTGCTCTGCTCTGAGGCCCAAACCGAAGAAGCCTTGGAGGTCTGAGGATGCGGTCACTGAGTCAGCAGGAGGAGCAGAGACTCGCGTCCGGACAGAGTCTGATAAACATCGGAGACCACAACACGCCGTCTCGTCGTTAATACCGCGACACTCAAATCGATACACATCGTAGCAAGGGGCCGGGCCTGGTGAAGACCGTGATGGGGATGACAAAGCAGTTTCCGCCAAGGTCTCTTGTCGGGGTACGACGGTAGAGCCGATATGAAGAGACATGGCGGTGGACTAGCTTCAGGACTCTGCCGGTGATTCACGACGTCTTCGAAGTGGGTCTGTGTCCCGTGGAGACGCCTCTCCAGCACGGCCGCGCCCCCATCACCGCATCTTCTCCCGTCTCCCCCAACCGTTTTATCTGAGAGTAAATCTCTCCCTGTGATGTGACGGAGCGACAGGCAATATTCACTGCTTGGCTAACCTTTCGCAGGGTGGCCCCCTGTTGAACCACCTGACGTCTTCCAATTAAAGTCTCCGCTGCGCTGACACCGCTGGGGAGAGGCAGCGTCCTCCGTCCTGTCTGAGCCCCGGCCGATGGGGACACAAATCACCCGGGCGCCTCGCGATACGTCCTGATATTTACCGCCCCAATGGGGCCGCCGGGACGGCTGGCATTTGAGGCCCGCCCCGCTGGGGACGGTGTCGGGCGGGGCCAGGCAGGAGACAAACGCGTCAACCCAGCGTACGCAGAACAGCGGAGGACTGGAACAACGGAGCTCTCTCCTCCGTCAGGGCAGCTCTGATAGGAAGGGCCTGGAGTCGTCGTTTAAAGGGCTCATGTCATGCCACCAGGTGTGGGTGTGATTAGCTGGTTAACAAGCCGTTTGGCACAAGGAAGGAATGATATTCATAGTGACACCACAAGTGGGCGTGTCCACCTAGATGTACGCTGGAGAGATCAGCCTACCAACCTTCCCAATGGGAAGGTTGCTCATCTATCCTTCATAGATCTGGTTGGACACGCCCACTTGTGATGTCACTATGAAAATCATTCCGTCCCTGTGCCAAACGGCTTGTACCAGCTAATCACACCCACACCTGGTGGCATGACATGAGCCCTTTAAAGGGGTGATATTATGCCACCAGGTGTGAGTGTGAACAGCCGTTACAAGCAGTTTAAAAATCGTCCCGTCCCTGTGCCTTTGTGACGTCACTAGTCCACCTAGATGATTGGTGGATAGATCAGTCTACCAGCCAACCCAGTGGACTGTATCACATGCTGATTATCTATCCAGCGTACATCTAGGTGGACCCTCCCACTTGTGATTTCAAATAACACAGGAGAGGGCCGGTTTTCAAACGGCTTGTAATGGCTAATCACACTCACACCTGGTGGCGTGATATCACCCCTTTAATAGGCTGCTTTCTACAGACTCGACTCATAAACCAATTATTTTCTGGGCCAACAAAGGAAAGACAACAAATAGAAGAACTGAATGGTGACTTTCCCAAGGTTAGAGAAGCAAAACAAATCTATTAGCGTCATGGAACATGTCAAGAATAATATTAAGTTAGAAAGCCTGATTTCCCAATATTGGCAGTATTGGCTTCTTTGGAGAGGGAACATTGAATTCGATTTCCGCAGTGCTCTGAGCGTGATCTCCATGTTGTTGTGTTAGTTCTGCAGAGCGAGGGGAGTGAAATGTCAAGGCCAACAGTCACTCAGAGCAGGGGCCAGTCACTCAGCGATGATGGATGTGTTTCAGACAACAGAAGCTTCTATTAAGCGTTGTGACATTGTCCAATGTTTTTCCACACCCGAGCTTAACATTTTGTAGATCGTTCAAAGCTGCTCCTTTCACCGTGCCAAAGACATTGTACTGTCAACCAGCAGCACGAAGAGCAATTACCGACCACAGAATAGCAGACTGCCTGCGCCTTGCAGACTTGTCAGCTTTCTGGATCACAACAATTGAAAAATGAACTTTTGGAAAGTCTAAATAAAGCGTTGTTTTGAACAGAGATCCATTGAACTTACTGACTCATTGTTTTGACTTATTCGCTTACTTCGAATATTTTGCAAAAACTTTGTGGTGATGTCAGACGCATGTGACGAACGAGCAGCTATGGCCGATCTGCTCATCTTGCTCGAGGATTCCTACGGGTGATCTAAGGAGAGTGGGGATCGCACCCGGAAACTTTGAGCTTGGAGACCAACCCGCAAACTGGGAAGCTCTGTAGCACACAAATGTAACCCTAACCCTAACCCTCACGAAATATTTTAACTGGTAACTGGTGATATCACACAGACTGCACTCCCACTGAGGGAAAACTTCACGCTCCACATTATCTGAGAGAATATGGAGGGTTGAGGACGTTCTAACTTCGGTATAAACTGAATGATGTAAGCCTTCCTTCTCAACGTGGAACCGATTGGACACGTTGGGGCCGGTCATTTCTGTACATGATGAAAGTGTGATGTCTGGCTGAAGGTTGAAGGACTGAATGGAGTCCCTTCGATGGGAGCCCACGGAGGGAAGCCTGCCTACGCACCTCACCCATGCAAATGCGCCTGCTGCCTGTGTGCGTTTGTGTGTGTTACTGGTCTGCATGTGTGAATTTGTGCGTATGTACCAGTATGTGGGTGTTTGTTTGAGCGTGTGTATGTGTCTGCGTTTGGGTCTATGTTGGTGTATGTATCTGTGTGTGTTGGTGTGTTTGAGCATGTGTGTCTATATGTGTGTGTGTGACTAAATGTTTATGTGTGTGTGTGTGTGTCTAAATGTTAATTTGTGTGTGTGTGCGTGTGTGTCTTTATGTGTTTGTGTGTGTCTATGTGTATGCGCGTGTGTGTGTGTGTGTGTCTATATGTATCTACGTGTGTGTGGGAGTGTGTGTGTATATGTATGTATGTGTGTGTCTCTACGTATGTGTGCGTGTGTGTGTGTGTGTCTAAATATTAATGTGTGTGTGTGTGTGTGTCTATATGTATGTGTGTGTGTGTGCGTGTGTGTGTGTGTGTCTAAATATTAATGTGTGTGTTTATGTGTGTGTCTATGTGTGTGTGTGATGTGTGTGTGTGTGTGTCTATATGTATGTGTGTGTGTGTGTGCGTGTGTGTGTGTCTGAGCACAGTTCAGATGATTCTCCACGCCACAGCGCCCCCCCCCCCAGGGTTAAACTCCTCCCTGACCACCTTGGAGGCCCTTCTGAGGCACAGACCCTGGGAACACATCAACCCCCTTACCAAGGCTAAAGTACCCCTAAACCCAGCAGGCTGTGGCACGGTGTCAAATCAAAACGCCTAACAGAAACCACTTCAAGAATTTCAGACTCTCTCTCTTTTGTGTTTAACTCTGTAAAACTCTCGCTGTAATAAATACATACACTGTGAGGCCCTCCTTAAAGGGCAACTTCACCCATTTCACATAAGCTTTGTATTTTTAGAACCCCCCGCATATTTTTGAATGGTCTAGCATCATTTCCTTATTTTCTGGAGAGACTGGAGAGATCCGTATCGATCTCCAACACTTCCTGTTTTTTATGACGCAATATGACGATTTTTGCGTACAAGAAAACAGGAAGTGTAAGAGGGGATGATTCTCGTACGACTACAACCACTAGTCCCACCCCCCTCTAGGGGGTGGGACCCACTGACACTACAGACCTATTAGAGCAGTGCCAGTGGGTGGGACTTCACCAGCAGAAACTAACATCCACAGCGTCTGAAGCTAAGATAACAGAGGCTGTTGATAAAACTGAAGTACATTGGCGGAGGGTACTGGATCTGACATAGAAGATGGCTCCATGCAAAAGTTCACCATTTCGAAAGAAATACAAACGAGGGCTACCGTATTTTCCGCACTATACGGCACACCGGATTATCAAGCGCACCTTTAATGAATGGCCTATTTTAGAACTGTTTTCATGTATAGGGCGCACCGGATTATAAGGCGCATAGAATAGAAGATACTGCAGTCAAACGTTTGACTGGGGTTGCGTTATGCATCGACTAGACCGAGCTGTGCTAAAGGGAATGTCAACAAAACAGTCAGATAAAGTCAAACTTTAAGCGTTCTGACAACTCCGGTCACTCCCATGGTAACGATGTTCAAACGTTAATGTGCATATTAACAATATCTCATCAATATCAATATCTCTTAACAATAAGCTCACTTTTTCAGTTCATTCCCCGTCTACGAATCCCTCGAATTCTTGTGTGTCCGAATTGAACAGTTGGGCGAGTACGGCATCCAACATGCCCGGATCCCTCTCGTCATTATCCGAGTCAGTGTCGCTGCTGTTGCCTGGCAGTTCAGTGATTATTCCTGCCTTCGTGAAAGCTTAGACCACAGTTGAGACTGTTATATCAGCCCAGGCATCCACGATCCATTGGCAGATAGTGGCATAAGTCGCCTGGCGCTGTCTCCCCGTCTTGGTGACGTGTGTTCGCCTTCTTGGCCCCGTCCACACGAAGCCGATTTTTTGGGTGAAACCGCATAAAAAAACGCTTTTGGTGGACACGGGCTACGGCCACACCAAACACGTGTAACGTGCCTAACTTGAAGCTTGATCATTGTGTGTCACAAAAATGGTTCAACGCGCCTGTGGCTGCGCTGGATTTAGGAGTCCGAGGTAGGAAACCCAAACGCAATAATCGGGTTAAATAACTTCACATGGTGTGTCTGGTGTGTTTCCAGCATTCGTAGTGTTGATCAGCAGATAGTCCGCC
The DNA here is from genome assembly GCF_031168955.1 of Gadus macrocephalus. Lineage (NCBI taxonomy): Eukaryota > Metazoa > Chordata > Actinopteri > Gadiformes > Gadidae > Gadus > Gadus macrocephalus. The sequence goes on from NC_082394.1 coordinate 2,198,885, forward strand.
AAGACGTTGAGGTTGCTTAGCAACCAGAGACGCTGTCCATGCAAGTGAATGGAGCGTTCCCTCTTCGTCATAACTATCAAACCAAACATCCTTCACATTCAACGAGCGAACATTATGAAATTAAAATGCAAATTTCTCGCTAAAAATGTTTACATAAACGCATTTAATTGCGTAACTATGTTACTATTTCCACCCAGAATAAAGAAAGATGTCGGCCGTATGCTTCTGTGCAAGCGTCACTACTCTAGTGATGTCGGTTCAAGCTCCACGCTGATTTGTTCAATTAGTAGATGGAACAAGGAGGTGTCCGATAGGCGGAGATGATCAGCGGGAGTGGCCGCCAGCGAAGCTGTGCATGGTGGGAGTTGTTGTCTTCAATCCACAAGCGCCAAAAAGTCACTTTCTGCCTTTTCTCGGTCAAGACTGCGCCAAATTAGAATTTTATTTTATTATTCGACTACATATAGGACCCAATTTCAATACATATTCATGCCTCCACCGGTGAAATGCTCCTTTAAAGACACGTGTGTTTTGTACCAGTTATTGAGGTAACATGTACCTCACTGTTAACAAAAGCACTCTCTCTCAAATATACTTAATAGCAACCAATTAAATACCTAAATATAGTCTGTTTAAGTGCATCACTACAACATTGGAATTGTTCCAATATTGAATGTAGTCTGTCTAGGTAGGTCACTACTCCAATGGAGCTGTTCCAATACTGAATGTAGTATGTTTAAGTATGTCACTAGTCCAATGGAGCTGTTCCAATACTGAATGTAGTCTGTCTAGGTAGGTCACTAGTCCAATGGAGCTGTTCCAATACCGAATGTAGCGTGTTTGGGCCACTACTCCAATGGAAATATTCCAACATTGAATGTGTTTTTTGAGCATTGCAAGCCTCACCTCTCCTCTTTGGATAAACCGTTAAACTAAACTACTGCTTAACTCCTGCCAAATGACTGAATTTCATTTCCGTGTGAAAGTAGTGTGCGTGTTTATATTCCGATTTTCAGGCAACCACCAAATCGTCCACTCATGAATCAAACTGTGATTAGGGCAAATGCAGGGCGGAAAACAGCCGGGCGCACAAGTGATCAATCAAAAGAGCTTTTCAGGCAATATCTGATCCGCCAGCAGCAGTTGGCAGCGAGCAGATGGAGGTATGTGGACGGACTGGGCTGGTCTGGGTTCAGCTCTACTGGGGCTGTGAGGGCCATTAGTGCTAAGAGTGGAAGCACGGCTCTCTCTATTTTATTATACTCTCTCAAGGAAGTACTGAAAGGGGAAACACACGCAGCGCCTTTAGTGTTTCAGGTGCTCATTCATAATGCACCGTCTCCATTAGGGTACCCGAATACAATCATGTACAACACACACACTCGCTCTCTCGCGCTCTCTCTCTCTCTCTCTCTCTCTCTCTCTCTCTCTCTCTCTCTCTCTCTCTCTCTCTCTCTCTCTCTCTCTCTCTCTCTCTCTCTCTCTCACACACACAGTCACAAACAAATGCATGTACACACAAACTCCTGCAGGTGCACCAACACAACACACACACCCACACGCCGCTCACACATACACACAGGCGCACACATCCATGCACGTACACAAACACACACACACACACACACACACACACACACACACACACACACACACACACACACACACACACACACACACACACACACACACACACACCACATACACACAGATCCATACACACACTGAGAGGTGAATACTCGTTATCATATTGCCCTCAGCAAGGAGAGCTCAGACCTGATACATTTTTGGAACTTTTTCTTTGTTCTATATTCATTTTTCTATTATCATATTATAATTATAATATAATATAATACATATATATATATTGCATTATACCATCCTTTGTTGGACAGTAGATGTTAACATAGTAAAAATGGGAAGAGATGGGAAGAGGATAAATGAGAAAGAACGCCTTACAGTGCAAAATAACTTTGTACGCGGAATACAATATCTATAGAGGAGGCGGAAAGGACGAATCCATGTTGACTGAGGCAAGGTAAGAACACGACAGAAAAGAGAGAGAAACTGGGACAGGAGTTAGGAGCCCAATGTGTGCAGCTTCAGAAAAGGACAGAAGGGCACAGAGAGATGTGTGTCATACAGCAGTCTGGTCTCAGGGCAACAAGACAAAAGGACACTGGCATCAGATGGAGAGGGGAGTAGAGGGGGAGAGAGGGGGGAGATATATAGAGAGGGGGGGGGCAGAGAGAAAAAGAGAGAGGGGGAGAGGGGGGAGACAGAGAGAGAGAGAGAGAGAGAGAGAGAGAGAGAGAGAGAGAGAGAGAGAAGGGAATAGAGAGAGAGGGAGAGAGGGAGAGAGAAAGAGATAAAAGAGTGAAAGAGAGAGACAGACGGATAGAGAGACAGAAAGACAGACAGACAGACAGACAGACAGACAGACAGACAGACAGACAGACAGACAGACAGACAGACAGACAGAGAGAGAGAGATGGAGAGAGAGAGAGAGAGAGAGAGAGAGAGAGAGAGAGAGAGAGAGAGAGATGGAGAGAGAGAGAGAGAGAGAGAGAGATGGAGAGAGAGAGAGAGAGAGAGAGAGAGAGAGAGATGGAGAGAGAGAGAGAGAGAGAGAGAGAGAGAGAGAGAGAGAGAGAGAGAGAAAGAGGGGATGGGGAAAGAAGCGCCATGGCAGAGAAGGAACTGTCAGTCCCTTGGCAAAGTCATGTTAACATGTGACCGATGGCTGTGGACACAAGCTGCACACGGACACAGAAATAACCTCAACGGAACGTCATGCACACAGACACACATGGACATCCCTCGTGGGGACACAAACACTGGGACAGGTAGACATACAGCGGGCGGCCGGGGCCAGCATGATCAACACCCCCACTAGAGACAAACACTCACAGTAATTTACTACAACTGATGAGGACCAGGCTGTTTAACACACACACATACACACACACACACACACACACACACACACACACACACACACACACACACACACACACACACACACACACACACACACACACACACACACACACACACACACACACACAGTGCATGCAAACCCACATACACACGTACACACAATCACACTGCATAAGGCCCTGACACACACAAACACACACATTGCATGCGACCCACGCACACACACACACACATAGTGCATGCGACCCACACCTACACACACACACACCCGCACACACACACACACACCCTTGCCCTTGTCTCCTATTAAGCAGGAGGAGGTCGGCTGACATCCACTTGTTAATCAGCCGAGGAGCCCTCAGTAACAAACGCTTAGGTATGCGGAGCGAGCAGCCTGCCTGCCTTATTGCTTCAGGCTGGGGTCTCAAAGAGATGTTGGGATACAATGGTTGAGCCGTTTGATTTTCTGCTGATTCTGCTACGTTGATGTATGAGAGTTTTTTCCACTCTTTTAGGTTATATTTTGTTGTTTATTTTTAGATTAGTAAATGTCTTAATCTTTTGTGCCCTTTATTGTGTACCTAAGTGTGAGGAAATGTCTTGTCTTTATCTGTCGTGCCTGTGCACTTAATCTCTTTCAGCGTGGGATAGTGAGGAACGTCTTTTCGATTCTTTTGTTTGTCTGTTATGAAGAAATGGAGGATAAAGCTGACTGAAACCAACTTTGACTTTGACTTTAAGAGAGAATGCAGAAAAATCTGTCTTTTGGATGAAGAGTTGATCAAGATTGAACTATTTTGTTTATTTTGTGCCTTGATGGCCAGGGCAGCGAAGAGAGACAGCATAGTGGGTTGGAAGAGAACGGGAGTAGGAACGCTTTGTCATTCCTGCTGTATTTTCCGGCTAATTTCTGCAAGCGATGAAACCAACATGGAGCAGATGGAAGGTTGACTAGAAGTTAAATCGGACGAGATATCGTCTCCACATTTGAAGACCACCAGATGTCACTGAATTCAGTGCAAGAGATTGCTTTCGGTAATCACAAATGCAGAGCCACTGCTTATATTTGACGGCAATGCAACACTGAACATATCTATATATAATTCAGCTTTACAATTGCCAAAATACCGGCACATTAGTGAGGTAATTAAATCACCAGAAGAGCATTTGCTCGTTTAGATTAACAGTCGCAGATTCAGATGCGTCCTCAGCAGAGTCCTGTGATTGGTTCTCTCGCTCCCCGTCTTAGGTCAGACTCTTTACCTTCCTCCACTGGCACCGTCACACCTTTCATTCACAACACCGCCCTGCGGTGATCTGGAGATGTTACTAGGCGTTCAGCAGGCTTGTGCGTGCTTGTAAGAATGTCCTGTGATATCGACCCTGCCAGCTGCCATTCACACACGACCCCGATCGCGGTTAAGCTCCTCGGAAACATTGCAAAGAAGGACCGCACGTGTGTGAGGTGCTTCAGCCGGAGCTGGTACTGGAGCAGCGTGATGGGGGGAAGGCAGGGGAGGGAACACGTGCTGACCCCGGTCCTCACATGTGGAAATGTGGAGTCCTTTGGGGATCAAAACGGCCTGACCTTGATTTAGTTAGGGACACACACACACAAACACACACACGCACACACACGCACACACAAATACATGTTAGCCACACACACATGCGAGTGCGCACACATACACACACGCACACACGCCTCAGATGATGCCCCGCAAGGTGACCATGGAAACGTTGTGTGTTTCCATGGCAACAGGCGATGGGGCCACGCTGTCCTGTGGCGCACAGATCAAACCCCGGGAGACTTGTTCTGAACTACAGTCCTGTCACACACTCACACACACACACACACACACACACACACACACACACACACACACACACACACACACACACACACACACACACACACACACACACACACACACACACACACACAACCACGTTAGCTACACACTCACACACAAAGACACACACACAAACAACCATGTTAGCCACACACACACACACAACCACGCACACACACACACACACACACACACACACACACACACAACCACGCACACACACAAATACACAACCAAGTTAGCCACACACACACACACACACACACACACACACACACACACACACACACACAACCACGTTAGCCACACACTCACACACACACACACACACACACACACACACACACACACACACACACACACACACACACACACAAACAAACACACAAACAACCATGTAAGCCACACACACACACACACACACACACACACACACACACACCCTAACCCTAACCCTAGCCACATAGGCATGCACGTGCGCATACAGACATACACTGTGTATGTCTGTATGGGCACGTGCATGCCTATGTGGCTTTGTGTGTATGATACACACAAACACGGGAAATAGAGTGCAAGCCAAAGTCGTGACCGCCAATTTCCAGAGCTAACTTAGGAACACGCAGAGCTCAACAGAATACAGGATACACTACGGTATCACCCAGCGGTGATCGTATAAGATGAATGCTCTCCAGCATTCTGTTCATTAGAGAGTCTAGCAAGGGACATTCCTCAGACACTCTCCTGTTTCCTCTCTAAAGCCGTCTGAATCAAACTGAATCATCATTACTTCCTTCTCCTCTCTGCCTCGTCTGTGTTAGACCAAGCTCTCTCACCCGCCACTCTCTCACCTCAGCACTCCACCATGTTAGACCAAGCTCTCTCGCCCTCTCTCTCTTCTCAACTCTCCCCCATGTTAGACAAAGCTCTCTCGCCCTCTCTCTCCCCCATGTTAGACCAAGCTCTCTCGCCCTCTCTCTCCACCATGTTAGACCAAGCTCTCTCGCCCTCTCTCTCCACCATGTTAGACCAAGCTCTCTCGCCCTCTCTCTCCACCATGTTAGACAAAGCTCTCTCGCCCTCTCTCTCCACCATGTTAGACCAAGCTCTCTCGCCCTCTCTCTCCACCATGTTAGACCAAGCTCTCTCGCCCTCTCTCTCCACCAAGTTAGACCAAGCGCTCTCGCCCTCTCTCTCCCCCATGTTAGACCAAGCTCTCTCGCCCTGTCTCTCTCCTCAACTCTCCACCATGTTAAACCAAGCTCTCTCGCCCCTATGTTGGACCAAGCCCTCTCTCTGCCTCTCCCACCCCCATGCTGGTGTACCCTTCAGATTATTAACATACTCACATGGAAACGCGTGAGTACTGGACACAAACAACAACAAGAAAGGTTTGCAGGGCTTTCTCCATCTGCATTATTTATCACAGAGCTTTTTCACCACTCTAGAAAAACCCCAACTGCCCACTTTCACTGTGTGTTGTTTATATCTGCATGTGTGTGTGTGGGTGGGTGTATGTGTGTGTGTTTGCGTATGTGTGGGTTACTTTTATGGGTGTGTGTGTGTGCATGTGGTTGTGTGCATGCGTATGCGTGTGAGTGTGTGTGCGTGTGCGTGTGCATGTGCGCTTGTGGGTGTGTGCGTTTATGTGCCCTTGTGTGCGTTTGTGTGTGTGTGTGTGTGTGTGTGTGTGTGTGTGTGTGTGTGTGTGTGTGTGTGTGTGTGTGTGTGTGTGTGTGTGTGTGCGTATGCTGGCCCATTTCTCATTGGACACCTCGGTCCTCAGATAAGTGCAGCCCTAAATAGCCTCGGTTGCAGGCCAAGAAAGCCCAGCCTATGCTAGGGGGTGCAGCCCCAGCCGTGATCCCACCAATCAGAACGCCTCGACCGTTCAATAGAGACGGGTTCAACTGCTATCGACAACAAGACGGGCAAGGCCCCGATGGGCCCTCTGATGAGTATATATAGCGAGGAGCCATGGATTCCACTATTTATAGCCCACCCACCATTTTGTTGCGCGGTACATCAGGAGATCAGGAGGCCTGGTGAAGCTACACTCACATACTGGTTTTGGCTTGTTGGGTTGGAATGGAAACGTATGAAATAATGTGTTGGTAAGCAGACGCCTTAATGGTAGATATAAAGTATGCAAGATACAGTAGGACACACTTCATTAATCCCAGACTTGAAATTTGGGCACATTTGGTCTGTAAGGATAGTCATACTTCCAGTTTGGTTCTGGAAAGTAGGTTATCATCACTTTGAAAGGTACCTCGTCGAAGCTTTTAAAACTGTAAAAAAAATAACAACTCTAAACCTAAGAACCTCCTGAACTTTCTGTCCAAACTCTGAATATCAAAAGCTTCTGTCCAAAGTCTGAACCTCAGAACTTTCTGTCCAAACTCTGAACCTCACAACCTCCTGTCCAAACTCTGAACCTCACAACCTCCTGTCCAAACTCTAACCCGAGAACCTCCCCCCCCCCCGGACCACCCACACCCCAGGCGGTCGGACTCACATGCGTGCAGGGAGAAGTGCTTGCGGTCCGCCGGGCCGCCGGCCCCGGGCCCCGGGGAGACGGCAGGGGCCAGCGCGGCTCCCAGGGGCCCCACCGCGGGGGGCGGGCTGGGGGCCGCGGCCGTGGAGGAGCCCGCTGGCTCTCCTCCCTCTCCCAGGAGGTGCTGGATGGAGTGGAGCTGGAAGCAGGGGTCGGACAGAAGCACGGACGCTGCTCTGGAGATCCTGGGGGAGAGGGGGGAGAGAGGGGGGAGAGAGGGGGGAGTCAATAAACAGGGAAGGAAAGTCTGGCAGTTGGGGCGTTTAACCCCCAGCTCAAAGGTTCCGGGTTCGATCCCCTATTGTCCACAGTCTTCCTGCAGTCAAGATGCCCTGACCCCTATCGGCAACACGATCGACCGGTAAGTCTGTAAGTCTCTTTGGATACAAGTGTGAGAGTAAATACTAACAGTGAATAGTAGTACTAGCAGTGACTCATACAAGCGCAATGACCATGATACTGTCAACTACAATACTGAGTTCTAAGGTAGACTGAAATACAATCTTCGGAGGGATTTAATATTTTATAGATGTTTTTGCACCATGGCAAATCGATAACTCCCTACAGTAGCCCACAGCATATCCACATTTCTTCAAGACTTCCACACTCTCGGGTTGACAGGACCTAACACATTATATGTTCTTCCGATTTTCGCAGTTTGGTTGAATAATCCCTGCAAGTCTTCCCTGCAAATACTTCTCTAAAAACCTTATTTTCCCACTCGCTGTGCGGTGCTGATGTGGGTGAACTCATCTGAGTCTAGGCTCTTCTGTGGACCGGACCTTCAGAGAGTACCTCATGTGGCCCCCGGCTGTATGAGTACCAGCACTCTGAAGTAATCACGTCTGGGGTTCAGACCCTCGCCTCAACCCAAATTATATGGTGGAAAAGTGATTTGTCTGTCCTGTCAAAGGTGAACTCCATCCGCGCTTGCTTATCGCATCGCGGTTCACAACTGAGGAAACACAATCCGTTTTATGTTTGTGTTGCTTTGATAAGCACTACATTGAGATCACAAATTATGTTCCACGAAAACCAGGGAATTGCAGTTTTCCAAAGCACCAAAAAAAAAAAGATTGATAATGAACTGTGAATGAAAAGTGATGAATGAATGAGTCAAACTATCAATGAAGAGGAAACAGGGCTGGTACCAATGCAGAAACAAAGTGTGCTCCAAACCGAGCAGAGAGAGTGATAACGGTGTCCGACGGTATCCTTCCCCTATCAGTCACTAAAGGTGATCAATTTAGCCGTGATCGATGGGAGCCCAGTGCTCCTTGAGATAAGAGGAAGCCAGGGATGTCCAATCCATTAGACGGGCTCAGTGCATACTCTCAGCCCGCTCGGCGGCCCCGGAGTGAGCGCGGGCCAGAGACAGACGGACACAGATGGATTCCCAGCACTTTACCTCACACAGTCGGCTTCGACTTCCTCGAAGCCGACCAATCAAAACTGGCGAAAGTTTCCAGGGCTTTTTACAGAAGGGGTTGCACGAGGGGTTCATACAACCGGTGTGTCTCAACTCGCTCGTTTTCACAAGATCACAGGGTCTCGGATAACCTCAATTTCACACCAAAGGAAAAAAGATTACTGTCGCTCTCTCCCTGCCACTCTCCCTGTTTCTCTGCAAACCACCACTCTCTCTCTCTCTCTCTCTCTCTCTCTCTCTCTCTCTCTCTCTCTCTCTCTCTCTCTCTCTCTCTCTCTCTCTCTCTCTCCATCCCTCCCGCCCTCCCTCTCTCCCTCCCTCCCTCCCATCCACTCCCAATCCCAACCTCTCCCACCCTCCCGTCTCTCCCTATCCCTTGTTTGCTCTTCTCGCATGAGACTCCCCCTTCTCTCCTGGTCCCTTCATTTCCCTCTCTCCTACTGCCCCGGTTCTCCCTGTATGTCCCCTCCCTCTCCTCCTCCCATTCTTCAGTCCCCTCTCCATCTCTGTCTCCCATTCTCTCCCTCTATCTCTTCATCTCACCCTCCTGCTCTCTCTCTGTCCCATGCTTCTCTCTCTCCACCTCCCTCCTCTTCCTCTATAGGTTCGGCTATTTTGCGTGTCCAGTCCTTAAGGAGCTCTCTCGTCGGACTTGTCGCTAATGACCCCCGCCTCTGGCACCTCCCCTCTCGATCCCATCCACTAACTTCTCCTCCCCCCTTCGCCTCCTCGTGATCTCCTCCTCTCCATCCCTCCTCCCCTGCCAACCCCTCTCCCTTGTCCCTTTTAATCACATCTCCTCCCGTCTCCCCCTCCTATCATCTACTCCCCGCTCCTGCCCTCCCCTTTTCCCCGCCCCTCTCCCCGTCTCTACCCCCCATCAGTGCGGCACCACTCAATCTAACCGACTCCCATCAATCTTTAAAAGGCAGCGCTCGCTCTCTCTCTTCCCTACTCACTAACTCAACTCAAAATCATTCGCTCTCGCTCCCTCACCTTCTCTCTCTCTCTCTCCCTCCCTCCCTCTCTGTCTCTCGCCCAGTCCTCCATCCTGTTTCCTCCGTCAACTTCCTCTCCATTTGTTTCTCCACCTCTTTCTCTCCAAACATTTCCTCCATCCTGCAAGTTTGTTCCGTTCCGAGTTATCTACTTTTAGTTCTCTTTCTACCCCACCCTGATCCCTGAAACATTCTGTTGCTGTACCAACCTCTCCTCCTCTCTCTCTCCCCAACTCAGTCACTCACTGTCTATCCGTCTCCTTTCCATCCCTGTCTACATGCCTTCTGATGTTTCCCCCGACCATGATGCAAGTCAGAGAAAGCCCGCCGACATTCAGGGTGCGGAGTTTGGCGTCTCCCAGACTCGTTGGTCGTCTTCAGGTAATAACAACGCGTTCGGGAAATCCACAGACAGTGCCAAGGGTCCTGGGGAATGTCTGGTGGCTAATATGAATTAAACTCCATGAATAAATGATGTGGCGCTCCGTATTGATTCATAGCATCACCAGCTAATGTGAGCGCTGGGGTTCTGAGCGCACAGCCAATAAGTACAGCCTTCTCAGGGTCAGAGTGCTCATGCAATCCGTGATGCTGTCTCAGGGACAGATTACATCAGAGTGCGATGCTGTGCATGATAAACTCACACACACACATATATATGTGCATATGCATGTACTCATGCTCGAAAACACACACACACACACACACATACACACACAAACGCATGCGCACATGCATACAGCTGCACACACAGAAACACACACATGCTTACACACCACACACACATGCGTGTTTATATGCATGGTGAACTATTATATGCACAGATGCAATAGGCCGACACGCTCTGAATGTGCATGACTTTAAACCCACGGTCCTCTATATGGTGATGATCCGATGGTCCAAACGCTACAGCCAGCCCAAGGATTATGTGAGACTCAAAAGATACTTTAATGTTTTCACTTGAAATGTATGCATATGCCCAAACATGGATGAATCTATAGAGATTCCCATACATCTATGTGTACATACACGGGGGAAAGGATATTTTGGTGGCTATCCTGTAAAGAGAATTGTTCTAGGTTTTGAACTGCCATGTCCAAAGTCTAACTAGCCATTTAACCCTACGTGTAATGATATAATGAATTCACTGTAAGTCACTTTGGATAAAGGGTCTGCTGAAGGCTGATAGTGATGGCATATGAACGATTGTGAAATAGCGAATCTTCTGCAACAGCCGCAGGTAGGAACTGGCTAGTGTGTTGAGCACCTCTGTGTTTGTGTTCGATAGTGCCTGGGTATGCACCCTTTTGTCTATTTGGAGGTTGGAAGAGAGAAAGAGAGAGAGATGGGGAGAGAGACGGAGAGAGCGAGATAAAGAGACTAGAGAGCCTGCGACTGGCTGAATAACGCTGCATGAGAACATTCTGGAAAGTTGAGGTAAAAACAAACACACACATACACCTGCAAGTCGCAGAGACACACCAGAAAGCCAAAGGATAGAAACACAGTATATGCACGCACACATACAAACGCGAGCGGGAGTGAGTATATTTGCACACTTAGTGCACATTAAATGGAGTACTTTACAAACAGTTATCATTTCCTAATACCAGTCCATCTCCCCTCTACTCAGGTAGACCATCTGGACCAGAGCAGTCGTCGAGACCAGTACAGAGGGATCGGGAAGAAATGTTATCTTCAAATCCCAAAGAAATCTTGCCTCCTCCTACACCGACAGAAATAAAGCTAAATAAACACACAACGAAAAAAAACACAAGGCAACAACACAATAATGGAGCTACCAAATAAACCGTGGAGCATGTTTCTCTCTCTCTCTCTCTCTCTCTGTCAGGCGCTCTAAGTCTTTAGTGGCCAGGCAGTGCGATCAGAGGCCAGTGTGTGTAAGTGGGTGTCTTAACAGGCACCACCATGACATCTACCGATCAGATCCAACCTGATCTGCCTCACGCAGCAGAACACCAAAGAAGACAGAAAACATACTCTGTCTTTCTCTGTGCCTCAGTCTCTCTCTTACTCTCCACTTGCTCTCCAAAAGGACTCTCTCCTATATCTCCGCTGTTATCCTCTTTCATTCTGCACCTCTATTATCCCCTGCCTCGTGGCGATCCATCATGGCTCGGAAAAGACACAGTCTGCTGATTGGATGCTCACATCTGTGCTCCTCCCAACTCACCAATCATGACCAGCCTGGCTGGTTTTGATTGCATGTTGTGAAAGGGAATCACAAAAGTTCACTGGGTATTTAATTGAATGTTATTAATTGAATGTAATCTAATCTCCCACCAAAGGGGAGGAGGCCCTTTGACCAACACAGCTTATTGGACAGGATGGTGATCAACTTAGAACACAAGGTTGAACAAATCAGATGGAAACATCCTGTCTAGACGGGCTTAATCAATTCAGGATTATTCCTTTTTTTAATTAGACTGATGTTCTAATTAAATCGGGTTACAATTGTATGTTTGTGTTAATGTTTGTCTTTCTCCCTCGCTGAAAAGCACACACACAAACCCTTGTGCAAAATATACAAACAAACCTTAGGAAAAGACACAACAATTGTGGATTTTGCAGATGCATGAGTTTGTCTTTGGCACACACAATAATATCTCTCTCTCCTTCTCTCTCCCTCCCTCAACCCTCTCCATTGAGTTTTTGTTCTCCAATATTGTTTTAATTTATCTTTCTGAGGATTTGAATATAATATCGATAGAACTCTGCTATAACTCGATGATGTTATCGTTTGGGCCACTGACATCTGCCATCGGGATATCACCATAATGAGAGAAAAACTGATTGGAAAACTTCATCTTCAGCAGAATATATATATAGCATTTTTTTAAACCATAGGATGCTAAACTTGTGTTAACACAACAACTAAATACAACAAGCAATAAACATGTCATCAGCAAACCCTTAACATACCTCTAACCGTGACCCACTCCAACAGCAGAACCTATGTCTGTAAAATGCAGTCTGTTTCCAGCGCAGTGTTGTGTCTGCGGCCTACATTGACCACTCAGGGCAAGGTAACAAACCACCAGAAACGCTCCAGCAGGCTCTGTCACTAGAGATGCTAGTGCACGTGCACATGGGTTGTTTTCAGGGA